>NW_028315347.1:0-77500 GCF_046866305.1 Octopus bimaculoides | reverse complement strand
TTTTGCAGGGGTCAACTTTGCCTTTCATTCTATAAGGGCTGATAAATTAAGTATCAGTTGAAGTCTGGGGGTCGACATAATCCATTTAGCAGTCCCCTGAAATTGCTGGTTTTCTGCTAAAATTTGGAATCAGTCTGTTACAGAGAACTATGCGCATCCTTCTCTGTAAATTAATTCTCTCCTTCAATTACTGTTGCTTCTGTACTATGTGGTAACTTTGCTGGTACAGTGCCAAATATATGTATCAGGTTGGTGCAAAAGTAATGTCCGATTTCTAGAAAAAATGCTTCAGTGCGAATTTATCAACCTCTTCCTATAGTTTTAAGATATCACTGTGTCTAATTTGTACTATTTTCTTTCAGATTATCTAACTTCTGGCCATAATTCTCAGAAACTTTTACCACCATGTTTGTCCCATCTAAAGATCACATCAAAAATGTTTTACTCTACGAGTTTCATAAAAGTGTTAATACATGTGCGACTGCAAGATCTACTCAGAGCACTTATGGGGATGATGTAGTGAATGAAAGAAGTCACAGGAGGTGGTTTTCCCGCTTCCGAAATGGGAATGTTGAATAATGGGTATTGTTTAGAATCTGTGGGCTTATAGAAGATGTCTGTTTCGATGTGGTTATTGACTATTTTAATTAGGATGTCAAGAAAAGGGAGTTGTTTACTGCTGTGTTCCATGGTGAATTGCATGTTGCTATAAATATTGTTAAGCATTATTTTGAAATCGAGCAGTTTGTCCATGCTCTCTTTCCAAAGTATAAAGCAATCGTCCAAATACCACTTCCAGTTCTCCTTTAAACAGCAAGGAAAAGAGGAGCCATATTTTTGTAGTGATGACTGGTATATTTTAAGCTCTAGGTAACCCATTACAAGGTTCGCAATCACTGGAGCAGCTCGGGTTCCCATTGCAATTCCACATTTTTGTCGATAGTAAACTGTATCGAACATGAAATAGTTGTTCAGAAAAACAACCACAAGGCAGAAATTTATGAACGCTGGTTAAATTCTATGCCAATAATTCTGCCTCATAAACTCCAAATTAAATGTATTCCAAACGAACAGGACCAACAAAGACAATTAAGGGAGAAACTAACACTTGGAAAACATGAAGACAGAAATAGAACTGCTTAAGCTTAGAGCGCTGAGCAATGAAGAAAAATTGAAGAACATGGATGAGGAAATCTACAACGAATTAAAGAAACATTGAGATGGTCAACGCTTGGAAAGTGTCTTTAAACTGTGGCAAACAACTTGTGAAGCTGAAGAAACAAACTCGCTACAAGGCTGGCAAAGACAAAGCAATTTGTTTATTAACTACGAAACACAGTTCATCGTAGAATAGGCATCGGATAAGCCCTTGCTGAAGGAAAATAAAGCAAAAACATACACAGAAATGAACCCAGGCTTATCGAACACAAACCAGAGACGGACAAGGGGAGGCAACTCCACCGACATTACATTCCCAAATAACTTAAACAACAATCAGAAAATCTGGACGGAATCTTCATGGCATTCAAGTAATCCTGTGGAGCTCCTAGAAAAGCTCCTTAATGCATCGTTCTACAAAACACATAGAATATATAGGAGAAGAGAAAACAACAAGGAGTGTATATTTATTTCTCAGTCTATAGAATAATATAAATTATTTACATGCTTTTAAGTTAGAAAATAATTTGTCAAGATATTGGAATTTTGTTATTAAATAAAATTTCATCAAACTGTTTCTGTCATTTATGACTTTGTGTGTGTGTGTGTGTGTGTGTGTGTGTGTGTGTGTGTGTGTGTGTGTGTGTAGAAAGGTTTATGTTCTTTGTTTTTTTTTGGTTTTTGGCACGTAATTCATTGTTTTTTGTTTTCTATATTAATTTTCTGCTTTTCTCTCTCTCTCTCTCGCCATTTTCCAGACATATCATTCAAGACACTGAGGAAAAACCACAAGTGGGGAAGCAAGCTTCAAACAGGCAAGGGGCAGGTCCAGCCCCTCGCAAGTTGAATAAAAATATGGCCAAACAGCTTCTTGAGATCGCGGAACAACTACGACTGATGCAGCAGGCGATAGATGAGCCATCAAAGGACTCTAAATAGTTATTGTGATAAGGAGAGGGGGTCGTGGTGGGAATGGGGTGACTGATGGTGGAGCAGGGGGGAGGGGGGGGGGTTCGGAGGAGAGAGAATTTGCCACTCACACTCTTTTCATTGCTCACCACAAACTTCACAATCAAACCTCTTGTGCCTATACTTGTGTGTGCGTGTGTGTGTGTGTCCATATATATGTATATATATATATACATATATATATATATATATATATATACACACACAGACATACATCTACACACACATTCATACACATATATATATATAAATACTTATATATATATATATATATATATATATATATATATAACGTGAGAGAGTTAGGGGTTGGGGGTTCAACCCACTAAGGGATAGTATCTATCCAGTATACTGCTGGGAGGGTACCCAATTATTGCTACTCTAGTGCTATACTAGAGTAGCAATAATACTAGAGTAGCAATAACTTATATATATATATATATATATATATATATATATATAAGTTTTAAGAAAGAGAATGGGTTGAGCAACACGTCTTTTAGCATAATGCTACAATTGTTTCATTTTTTTACCAGAAAATCATTGCTGAAATATTACTATATATAATATATGAAATAATAGATTGAATCAGTATTAATCCAGTAATATTGTCAAATGGCAAGTCTTCTCTGTCCATTCTCTTTGTTAATATTTATATTTATATAAAGCTTATTGGTACTTTATGGATTACAGATGCATGTTGAGCGATACGATCAATATTCCCTGTAAAATGTTATCTGATAGCCAATACCTGTAGACAGGCTTTATAAAGCAAACTACAAAGTCAATACCCCAATTGAATTTATATATTTTTATGTGTGTGTATATATATATCATCATCATCATCATCATCATCATCGTTTAACGTCCGCTTTCCATGCTAGCATGGGTTGGACGATTTGACTGAGGACTGGTGAAACCGGATGGCAACACCAGGCTCCAGTCTAATTTGGCAGAGTTTCTACAGCTGGATGCCCTTCCTAACGCCAACCACTCAGAGAGTGTAGTGGGTGCCTTTACGTGTCACCCGCACGAAAACGGCCACGCTCGAAATGGTGTCTTTTATGTGCCACCCGCACAAGAGCCAGTCCAGGGGCACTGGCAACGATCTCGCTCGAAAATCCTACAGGAGCCAGTCAGGCGGTACTGGCAACGGCCACGCTCAAAATGGTGCATCTCATGTGCCACCCGCACAAGAACCAGTCCAGGGGCACTGCCAACGATCTTACTTGGCTTGCCGGGTCTTCTCACGCACAGCACATTTCCAAAGGTCTCGGTCAGTAGTCATCGCCTCGGTGAGGCCCAATGTAAGAAGGTCTTGCCTCACCACCTCAGCCCAGGTCTTCCTGGGCCGACCTCTTCCACGGGTTCCCTCAACTGTTAGGGTGTGGCACTTTTTCATGCAGCTATCCTCATCCATTCTCACCACATGTCCATACCAGCGCAATCGTCTCTCTTGCACACCACAACTGATGCTTCTAATGTTCAGCTTTTCTCTCAAGATACTTACACTCTGACGGGTATTCACATTGACATTACACATCCAACGGAGCATACTGGCTTCATTCCTTGCGAGCTTACGTATGTCCTCAGCAGTTACAGCCCATGTTTCACTGCCATGTAGCATGGCTGTTCGTACGCATGCGTCATACAGTCTGCCTTTTACTCTGAGTGAGAGTCCCTTTGTTGCCAGCAGGGGTAAGAGCTCTCTAAACTTTGCCCAGGCTATTCTTATTCTAGCAGCTACACTTTCAGCGCACCCACCCCCACTACTAACTTGGTCGCCCAGATAGCGGAAGCTATCGACTACCTCTAGTTTTTCACCCTGGAATGAGATAGAAGTTGTTTCCTGTTTGTTTACAGTCTTTATTGCACCTGAACATCTGCCACAAACAAAAACTAACTTGCTAGTTAACCTGCCTTTGATGTTGCTGCACCTCTTATGTGTCCATAGCTTGCACCGGGTACATCTTATAGAGTTACTACCTACTCCTTTTCTACATACTGAGCAGGGCCATCTACCTGAAGGGGTTTGTGTTTTATCTACCTTCCTACTTATTAGGATTTTGGTTTTAGCTAGGTTGACTCTAAGGCCCTTCAATTCTAGACCTTGCTTCCACACCTGAAACTTCTCTAGTTCTGATAATGACTCCGCAATTAGGGCAAGGTCATCAGCATAGAGGAGCTCCCAGGGGCAACCTGTCTTGAACTCCTCTGTGATTGCCTGGAGGACTATGATAAATAAGAGGGGGCTGAGGACGGAACCTTGGTGGACCCCTACCTCTACCCAGAATTCATTGCTGTACTCATTTCCAACCCTCACCTTACTGGCAGCATCTCTGTACATGGCTCGCACAGCTCTCACTAACCATTCTTCTATCCCAAGTTTCCTCATTGACCACCAGATAAGGGATCGGGGGACCTTGTCAAAGGCTTTCTCCATGTCAACGAAAGCCAGGTACAGAGGTTTATCCTTAGCTAGGTATTTCTCCTGCAACTGTCTCACTAGAAATATGGCATCAGTAGTGCTTTTACCTGGCACGAACCCAAACTGCATCTCATCTAAATTGATTCGCTCCCTAATTAGTTGGGCTATGACCCTCTCTGTAACTTTCATAACCTGATCTAACAGCTTGATGCCTCTGTAATTATTTGTATCTAAAGCGTCACCTTTACCTTTGTAGCAGTTGAATATGATGCTGCTACACCAGTCATTGGGTATGACTCCTTCGTGTATCACCTGGTTCGTAATACGGGTGACTAGGCTATAGCCAACACTGCCAGATATTTTGAGCATCTCTGCAGTGATTCCTGATGGGCCGGGGGCTTTCCCGGTCTTCATATTCTTAATTGCTTTATCTACCCTGGTACTGTCAACTCGGATAGCTGGTCCCTCTATTGGGTCGACATACGGCAGGCTCTCTTTCTCCCATTCATTCTCTTTATATATATATACATGTGTGTGTGAGTGTATATATATATATAGATAGATATAGATATATATGATATATATATATATATATATATATACATACACACACACACACTTACCTGTATGTGTACATATACATTCGCATGTATATTTGAACGAAATCAGAAACTATTAGGTTTTGGTACAGTGACTATTATTGTTATTATTATTAACGTTGTTGTTGTTGTTGTTGTCACAAATATTGTTAGAACCGGTGTAATGAAAATGCCATTGTTTTCCTGCCTTAAAATTTAACACACTCACCGGTAACATTTCCACTTATTTCTCAAGAGAGTCAAGACTATTGAAAAGGTCGCAAGACACAACGAAAGTTTTAGGAAAATAAAAATAAGAAATAAGTGGAAATTTAACCGGTGAGTGTGTTAAATTTTAAGGCACAATAAGAAAATGACTCTCACCAGACACAACAGAATATTGTTGTTTGTTGTTTATAGTTTCAGCTTAGAGCTGCGGCCATGCTGATGCACCGCCGTGTTACTACACTGTTATTACAGGGAGCTTCCTACAATATGTGGCACATGGTGAAGAATGGAGTTTGATTTAGCAACCCTCATTTGCACCTCTTGCCGTGAAGTAGGTTCATCTGGGACTCTTGACAGGAAGAGGTCCAGCATTGCTGGGATCTTTGGCACTATGCAGTGTTGTCCCGTTCTGGCATTGGTGTAGCTTTCAATGCCAAAATTTGGCACAATTCCTTCCAGGATCTTCCGGATGTATATTACTGCATACCTCTCCCGCCTTCTCTCAGGGAGTAGAGTCTTAGCGGTTTCAGCCTTTCCGAGTAGCCAAGCAGTTGCAAAGAGACAATCTTCTTTGTGAATCTTCTCTGGATTGCTTCAAGGTCTGCTGTTAATTTCACACTGCTGGGTGACCACAGCTGTGAGCAGTAGTCCAGGCGGCTGAGGACGAATGTCCTCCAGAGGATCATCATGGTTTCCTTATCTCTGGTTCTGAATGTTCTCAGGATCCATCCAGCCAATCGTCTGCACTTTGTTGCCATCCTGGTAATGTGCACGTGGAAAGAGGTATCATCACTCATGTCGATACCCAGGTCTCTCACTGATTTAGGCTCAGGGATTGAAATTCCCTGTGGACCAGTGTACTCTGTAAGTTTCATATTCAGTTTTGGACGTTGGTAGCGCAGGGCTTGGAATTTTTCAGCATTAAACAGCATATTATTATCCTCAGCCCATCTGTAAACTGAGTCCAACTCCTTCTGCAGATGTGCAACATTGCTGGAGTTCTGTATTTTCTGCGAGACTTTCGTATCGTCTGCGTAGCTTGCAAGAGTGGCTATCTAGGCACTTGAAGGCATATCTGAGAGAGCGACTATAAAAAGCAATGGTCCTAAGACAGAGCCCTGTTTATATATATATATATATATATATACATATATATATATATATATATATATATATATATACACACACACTCACATATATGTTTGAGTGTGTATGTGTGTGTGTGTGTGTGTGCATGCATACTTGTGATTGTGATTCTCCTCCAAAAATGCTTGGCAACCAGAGTTGGTTTGTTTGTGTCCCCATAAGTTAGCAGCTCAAAAAATGCAAGCTCTTGGAGTCAACTCGTTGGACTAAACCCTTCGAGGTGGTGCTCCAGCATGGCCGCAGCCAAATGGGTAAGAGAAAGAGAAAGGGAAAGAGAAGCGTGTAATAAATGTTTGCTTTCCTGTCAAGTTAGAGTAAGAACAATTCAACAAGAAAATGAAGAATGACTCAATATCGTATGTAGAGTAGGCTGACAGGGACTTCGAAGTCCTGGCCCATTAGATAGTCTGATGGAGGGCATTAGGCTGATACTTCAAAGTCCAGGTCACCCTTCTTGTTGTAAAAGTATAATATATAAAGATATATATATATATATATATATATATATATATATATATATAGGCGCAGCAGTGGCTGTGTGGTAAGTAGCTTACCTACCAACCGCATGGTTCCGTGTTCAGTCCCACTGCATGGCACCTTGGGCAAGTGTCTTCTACTATAGCCTCGGGCTCACCAAAGTCTTGTGAGTGGATTTGGTAGACGGAAACTGAAAGAAGCCTGTCGTATACATGTATATATATATAGGTATGTGTGTTTGTGTGTCTGTGTTTGTTCCCCCACCATCGCTTGACAACCGGATGAGAGTTTTATAGGAGTTGCTTGTTGCCAGGTATTCCAATGGGCCGTGACGTCTATAAAGCAAAGCAAGGGTTACAGGCAAAAAATGATCAACGAATAAAATTGTAATTGCTAGTGGAAGGAGGATTCTCAAATTCGCGAACATTACGGTAGAGAAAGCACTAACAGACAATAGACACAGTTCTGCTTCCTATTGTCACAGGAGTGGCTGTGTGTTAAGTAGCTTGATTACGAACCACATGGTTCCGGGGGTTCAGTCTCGCTGTGTTGCACCTTGGGCAGGTGTCTTCTAATATAGCCGTTTATTCTGTCCCCCCACCCCCATTCCACAACACTTTCA
Organism: Octopus bimaculoides; assembly: GCF_046866305.1. Lineage (NCBI taxonomy): Eukaryota > Metazoa > Mollusca > Cephalopoda > Octopoda > Octopodidae > Octopus > Octopus bimaculoides. The sequence continues at coordinate 69,894 of NW_028315347.1, read as the reverse complement.
CCGAAAATTTTTGTATATTCAGAATCTCCATAATAAATAATATTTGCATAGAAAATTTCATTAAAAAATATTCCTACACTCCTACACTTATATATATATATAAAATGGGCTTCTTTCAGTTTCCATCTACCAAATCCACTCACAAGGCTTCGGTTGGCCCCGAGACTATAGTAGAAGACACTAGCCCAAGGTGCCACACAGTGGGACTGAACCCGGAACCATGTGGTTCGTAAGCAAGCTACTTAACACACAGCCACTCCTACACCTATATATATATATAAGGTTGACTTCTTTCAGTTTCTGTCTACCAAATCCTCTCACATGGCTTTGGTTGGCCCGAGGCTATAGTAGAAGACACTTGCCCTACAAATATCGTCCCGATCCAGGCACACGAGCGATTATCACATTTTGTTGGTGGACAGCCATGCACTTAATGTGAGTGAGGACTATACGCTCATCGCTGGAGGCCAACGCACCGAACATCCATGTGGCATCTATTCTGAGGGTCTCGTTGCATCATTCGAGAAGCTCAAAGACTACGCTGTTACACCTATGTCCAATGGCTTGTTTCTAGTCTGAACATCTCAACTCAAAATAAGCCCACTCTTCGCTAGATCCAGCTGCGGGAAGACGGGGTGGCAGACCTTCTCGGATGAGATTTTATAGGAGTTGCCTTTTGCCAGGTATTCCAATGGGCCGTGACGTCTACAAAGCAAAGCAAGGGTTACAGGCAAAAAAAGGATCAACGAATAAAATTGTAATTGCTAGTGGAAGGAGGATTCTCAAATTCGCGAACATTACGGTAGAGAAAGCACTAACAGACAATAGACACAGTTCTGCTTCCTATTGTCACAGGAGTGGCTGTGTGGTAAGTAGCTTGCTTACGAACCACATGGTTCCGGGGGTTCAGTCTCGCTGTGTGGCACCTTGGGCAGGTGTCCTTTAATATAGCCGTTTATTCTGTCCCCCCACGCCCATTCCACAACACTTTCACCGAAATCTTTTGTATATTCAGAATCTCCATAATAAATAATATTTGCATAGAAAATTTCATTAAAAAATATTCATTTTTCTCAAAGTTATGACCTTCCAAAATCCTTAGGGTACAATTATGCCGTTATCTCCATGGCTTTAAAGGGAGATAATACTTAAACGCTTGCTATTTTAAAGTCATATCAAGAGTTGTCCTTCTTGTCCTCTAAGGGAGGTAATTGGAAAAGACGTCTTGGAACTTTCGGAAAGTAAATTGTTATAGTTACCTCCCTTAGAATAAAAAATTATATTTTTGAATTCAAAACTATAATTCACATTCTAAGAGAGATAACTATAATGATTTACATTTATGAATGTTCCAAGACGTATTTTCCAATTTCGTTGAAAGTGCTTTGGAATAGTGGTGGGGGCATAGTATAGACGGCTATAGTAGAAGACACTTGCACAAGGTGCCACACAGTGGGACTGAGCCCCCGGAACCATATGCTTCGTAAGCAAGCTACTTAACACACAGCCATTCATACACCCATATATATATATATAAGATGGGCTTCTTTCAGTTTCCGTCTACCAAATCTACATACAAGGCTTAGGTTGGCCTGAGGCTGTAGTAGAAGACACTTGCCTAAGGTGCCACGCAGTGGGACTAAACACGGAACCATATGGTTTGTAAGCAAGCGACTTAACACACATACACTGCTACACTTATATATATATATATATATATATATGAAGGGCTTCTTTCAGTTTCCATCTATCAAATCCACTTACAAGGCTTTGGTTGGCCCCGAGGCAATAGTAGAAAACACTTGCCCAAGGTACCACACAGTGGGACTGAACTCCCGGAACCATGTGGTTCGTAAGCAAGCTACTTAACACACAGCCACTCCTACACAAATATATATATATATATAAAATAGGCTTCTTTCAGTTTCCGTCTACCAAATCCACTCAAAAGGCTTTGGTCGGCCCCGAGGCTGTAGTAGAAGACACTTGCCCAAGGTGCCACGCAGTAGAACTGAACCACGGAACTATGTTGTTCGTAAGCACGCTACTTAACACACAGCTACTCCTACACCTATACATATATATTTGATGGGCTTCTTTCAGTTTCCGTCTATCTAATCCACTCACAAGGCTTTGGTTGGCCTGAGGCAATAGTAGAAGACACTTGCCCAAGGTACCACACAGTGGGACTGAACTCCCGCAACCATGTGGTTCGTAAGCAAGCTACTTAACACACAGCCACTCCTACACAAATATATATATATAAGACGGGCTTCTATCAGTTTCCGTCTATCAAATCCACTCACAAGTCTTCGGTTGGCATGAGGCTATAGTAGAAGACACTTGCTTAAGATGCCACGCAGTGGGACTAAACACGGAACCTTGTGGTTCGTAAGCAAGCGATTTAACACACAGCCATTCCTACACTTATATATATATATGATGGGCTTCTTTCAGTTTCCATCTATCTAATCCACTCACAAGGCTTTGGTTGGCCCAAGGCTATAGTAGAAGACACTTGCCCTACAAATAGGCCCCGAGGCTATAGAAGACACTTGCCCAAGGTGCCACTGATGGGCTTCTTTCAGTTTCCGTCTACCAAATCCACTCACAAGGCTTTGGTCGGCCCCGAGGCTGTAGTAGAAGACAGTTGCTTAAGGTGCCACGCAGTGGAACTGAACCACGGAACTATGTTGTTCGTAAGCAAGCTACTTAACACACAGCTACTCCTACACCTATATATATATATATATATGATGGGCTTCTTTCAGAATGTACTACTGGAATATCATACCGATGACGGAAATTGAATTTTATCATTCATAATCCAGAAACACGTCTATGATTAACTTTAAATGGTTAGTTTTCATTGTTTTTTCTTCATGTTTTTGCCTTTGTGAGTTACAAGTAATGCTATCTGTTGGAGTTTCAGCATTTTTAGCTGCTATTTCTGAACTTCGGTATATGGTGAAGCAAATGCTTGCTGATCCCTTAATTATGTTTATAAATATATATATATATATTTATATATATATATGTATATATATATATATTATATATATATATATATTTATATATATATATATATTAATAAATTATAGGGTAGCAAAGAAAATTTTAGAAATTTTATTTACCACCAGTGGTCTAGCGAGAGTAAAAAAACAGTCAATAGACTATGTATTATTCATTAGAAATGTAGAGACGCCTATAATAGGACATCTACTCGCTAGAAATAGCAGCAAAAATACTACATACCACAAAAGTTAGGGATAATTTCGAAAGGAAATGAAAAATAAAAACTTTTACCAATCTATATTCTGTACCATGGTTTCAAGTCAATTTTAGTAAGATAAAGATTATATCTTACAAGGTCGGACTATCGTCAGCAGAATTGACCAGACAACACATGAAGCACGAATCAGTACGCAGCATGGTTCGTGTTCTTATGTCTAATTTTTCAAAATATACCGCGTATTTACGGTTTACCTAATCGGTTTACCTAATCTATTGAATATAGATTGGTAAAAGTTTTTATTTTTCATTTCCTTTCGAAATTATCCCTAACTTTTGTGGTATGTAGTATTTTTGCTGCTATTTCTAGCGAGTAGATGTCCTATTATAGGCGTCTCTACATTTCTAATGAATAATACATAGTCTATTGACTGTTTTTTTACTCTCGCTAGACCACTGGTGGTAAATAAAATTTCTAAAATTTTCTTTGCTACCCTATAATTTATTAATAATGATAAAATTCTTTTTGGATGATTTTCTGAAGGAATTTCGGCATTTTGCATTTTTGTATTTGCTGCCGATTAGGGAAACCGTAAATACGCGGTATATTTTGAAAAATTAGACATAAGAACACGAACCATGCTGCGTACTGATTCGTGCTTCATATGTTGTCTGGTCAATTCTGCTGACGATAGTCCGACCTTGTAAGATATAATCGTTATCTTACTAAAATTGACTTGAAACCATGGTACAGAATATAGATTGGTAAAAGTTTTTATTTTTCATTTCCTTTCGAAATTATCCCTAACTTTTGTGGTATGTAGTATTTTTGCTGCTGTTTCTAGCGAGTAGATGTCCTATTATAGGCGTCTCTACATTTCTAATGAAGTATATATATATATATATATATATATATATATATATATATATATATATATGTATGTATGTGTGTGTATATGTTCGTGTGTCTGTGTTTGTCCCCCCAACATCGCTTGACAACCGATGCTGGTGGGTTTACTACGTCCCCGTAACTTAGCGGTTCGGCAAAAAGAGACTGATAGAATAAGTACTGGGCTTCCAAAGAATAAGTCCTGAGGTCGATTTGCTCGACTAAAGGCGGTGCTCCAGCATGGCCGCAGTCAAATGACTGAAACAGGTAAAAGATTATATATATATATATATGTGTGTGGTAATCTTCCAGTTTCGAGGGGTTAAATAAATTACAAGGGAAATAACTGAACGTCTTACCAGTATTATCCGTACTACTTTGTTTATAAATAAATCACGTGATTTGATTGACGTTAACTGTTTCTATATAAATCACACACGTGATTGAATATCATAGTTTCTTATGAGAAATCGAAAATGCCTCGTGGAAGACCAGCTGCACAACATCTAACCTGAACCCTAACCCTAACCCTAAACTTTTATAAAAAAAAATTCTGTCGCATGCTGTTTTAGAGAAAAAGTAGTACGGATAATACTGGTAAGTCGTTCAGTTATTTCCCTTGTAATTTATTTAACCCCTCGAAACTGGAAGATTACCATATATATATATATATCAGAGGGGAAGCAGATAAGAAAAAATTTTCCAATGTTGTGCACCGTGAGGACCAAAGACTCGAGGTATTTCGTGTTGCAAGACAGTGTAGGAGAGAGAATAGTGATGTTGTAGGAGAGAAATGTGTTCGCATGGATGATGGTACACTTGCACTAAATGAGGCTGCAAAGAAAAAGGTCTGGAGATGCCACTACGATAGATTGCTTAATAAAGAGAATGAATGGGAGAAAGAGAGCCTGCCGTATGTCGACCCAACAGAGGGACTAGCTATCCGAGTTGATAGTACCAGGGTAGATAAAGCAATTAAGAGTATGAAGACAGGGAAACCCCCCGGCCCATCAAGAATCACTGCAGAGATGCTCAAAATATCTGGCAGTCACCCGTATTACGAACCAGGTGATACACGAAGGAGTCATACCCAATGACTGGTGTAGCAGCACCATATTCAACTGCTACAAAGGTAAAGGTGATGCTTTAGATACAAATAATTACAGAGGCATCAAGCTGTTAGATCAGGTTATGAAAGTTACGGAGAGGGTCATAGCCCAACTAATTAGGGAGCGAATCAATTTAGATGGGATGCAGTTTGGGTCCGTGCCAGGTAAAAGCACTACTGATGCCATATTTCTAGTGAGACAGCTACAGGAGAAATACCTAGCCAAGGATAAACCTCTGTACCTGGCTTTCGTTGACATGGAGAAAGCTTTTGACAGGGTCCTCTGATCCCTTATCTGGTGGTCAATGAGGAAACTTGGGATAGAAGAATATTTAGTGAGAGCTGTGCGAGCCATGTACAGAGATGCTGCCAGTAAGGCGAGGGTTGGAAATGAGTACAGTAATGAATTCCGGGTAGAGGTAGGGGACCACCAAGGTTCCGTCCTCAGCCCCCTCCTATTTTTCATAGTCCTCCAGGCAATCACAGAGGAGTTCAAGACAGGTTGCCCCTGGGAGCTCCTCTATGCTGATGACCTTGCACTAATTGTGGAGTCACTTTCAGAACTAGAGAAGTTTCAGGTGTGGAAGCAAAGACTAGAATCGAAGGGCCTCAGAGTCAACCTAGCTAAAACCAAAATCCTAATAAGTAGGAAGGTAGATAAAACACAAACCCCTTCAGGTAGATGGCCCTGCTCAGTATGTAGAAAAGGAGTAGGTAGTAACTCTATAAGCTGTACCCGGTACAAGCTATGGACACATAAGAGGTGCAGCAATATCAAAGGCAGGTTAACTAGGAAGTTAGTTTTTGTATGTGGCAGATGTTCAGGTGCAATAAACACTGTAAACAAACAGGAAACAACTTCTATCTCATTCCAGGGAGAAAAACTAGAGGTAGTCGATAGCTTCCGCTATCTGGGTGACCAAGTTAGTAGTGGGGGTGGGTGCGCTGAAAGTGTAGCTGCTAGAATAAGAATAGCCTGGGCAAAGTTTAGAGAGCTCTTACCCCTGCTGGCGACAAAGGGACTCTCACTCAGAGTAAAAGGCAGACTGTATGACGCATGCGTACGAACAGCCATGCTACATGGCAGTGAAACATGGGCTGTAACTGCTGAGGACATGCGTAAGCTCACAAGGAATGAAGCCAGTATGCTCCGTTGGATGTGTAATGTCAGTGTGCATACCCATCAGAGTGTAAATATCTTGAGAGAAAAGCTGAACATTAGAAGCATCAGTTGTGGTGTGCAAGAGAGACGATTGCGCTGGTATGGACATGTGGTGAGAATGGATGAGGATAGCTGCGTGAAAAAGTGCCACACCCTAACAGTTGAGGGAACCCGTGGAAGAGGTAGGCCCAGGAAGACCTGGGCTGAGGTGGTAAGGCAAGACCTTCGAACATTGGGCCTCACCGAGGCGATGACTACTGACTGAGACCTTTGGAAATGTGCTGTGCATGAGAAGACTTGGCAAGCCAAGTGAGATCGTTGGCAGTGCCCCTGGACTGGCTCTTGTGCGGGTGGCACATAAAAGACACCATCTCGAGCGTGGCCGTTTTCGTGCGGGTGACATGTAAAAGCACCCACTACACTCTCTGAGTGGTTGACGTTAGGAAGGGCATCCAGCTGTAGAAATTCTGCCAAATTAGATTGGAGCCTGGTGTTGCCATCCGGTTTCACCAGTCCTCAATCAAATCGTCCAACCCATGCTAGCATGGAAAGCGAACGTTAAACAATGATGATGATTATATATATATATATACGATGGGCTTCTTTCCGTTTCCGTCTACCAAATCCACTCACAAGGCTTTGGTGGGCCCGAGGCTATAGTAGAAGACACTTGCCCAAGGTGCCACGCAGTGGGAATGAACCCGGAACCATGTGGTTGGTAAGCAACCTAATGGGTTCATTTGTGGTTTGATTCTACAGTTGGATGTCCTTCTTGCTGCCAATCAGTATGTAAGGTGTATGTGTGTGTGTGTGTGTGTGTGTGTGTATATATATATATATATATATATATATATATATATATATATATATATATATATATATATATGTTGTTTAGTAGTAATCCACAGAGAGAGAGAGATAGAATGCTGTTGTAAGAGAAGAGAATTAGAGCTTAGTGTGAGTTGTAAGGTTGTGGGACGTTATCTCACAGTTATTGACAGTAAACTTCATTTCTCTCTCTGTCCAAGGTTCTAGTTGGTCAGCCAGACTTTGTTCTCACTGAGTCGGTTGGATGGTTTGACTGAGGGCTGGCAAGCCAGGAGGCTGCACCAGGCTCCAATCTGATCTGGCAAGGTTTCTACGGCTGGATGCCCTTTCTAACACGAATCACTATGAGAGTGTAGTGGGTGCTTTTTATATTCCACTGGCACAGGAGCCAGTCAGGCGGCACTGGCAACGACCACGCTAGAATGCTTTTTCCTTGCCACTGGCATGGAAACAGTCAGGCAGCACTGGCATCAACGACACATGAAGGGTTCTTTTTACGTGTGTGTGTGTGTGTGTGTGTATATATATATATATAATGTAACAAAAGAAAAAAAAATTATATGGAGTGTAAAACATCCAGTTCACAGGTACAGCAGTTGAATACCACAGACATAGGAGTATAAATTACAAATAATAAATTAAATAGAAAAATACAATTGACAATCTAACAATTTATTTACATTATAATATAAAAATTTTTGAAAAAGACAAAGCCAACAATTTGTTTTGACTTATATACAATATTTGATTGATAAACAATACATATCTCTGTACATAAGCCACTTGAGTACAATATTTCAAAAAGACACATGAAATTCTATGTTCAAGGAATGCTAAATCACAAAATATTGGTTCGAAATCCGTATGTTTAAGAGTATTTGCATTGAGAATTCAAATACATAAAAAAACAAAATTAAAACAGATAAAAAAAACAATTATGACGTAGATCAATATTTATTATATAAATATGCCTCTACATATCCGAAAGAAAGAATTTCCAGTATATCAACTATTTATTTATTTGTGCTATTTTTTATTATATTTATGATTACCATAAGAAAACAAATGTAAATTATGAATAATAATATATAATAACTCTTTCTCATTTACTTCTATCAGCACAAAGTGATTCTTTCTCATAGGAAGTTTAAGAGGTGTCCAATGGGAAAGCATAGTTGTGTTTGAATTAGGGTATGACTTGACATTTAAAAGTGATATTAGGTATGGTGTGGATTTAAAAATTTCTTTTTTTTTAAAGGAAGTTTTTTTGTGCAGACGTCAACGCTGTGAACAAAGAAGGCAACAATTGTCTGCACCTTGCTGTAAAGAAAGTGTTTCATTCTGAGGAGGAACACTTGACCATTTTAGTTAAGTACTGCATGAAGCTCAACATGCGAAATAGAGAAAGGCTCTCTGGTGTGGTGGTTGCTAGTTATCTAGTCCACGAGAGTGGAAATTTTTACTTTAAAAGCAAGAGAATTAACTCCACTTAAAAATGTAAAGTTGAAAGAAAAATTAAAGCTATTATTCACAACACAGGCACCATGTAGGTTGTGTGAAGTAAAGAAATACAACATGAAATTCTATCCCTGTGGTCATGTTGTGATTTGTGGGGAATGCTTTTCCAAAATTCCTCTGAAATGATGTCTAGGGTGCCAACTACTTATAAGAGTCCCACGTTGGCACCTACATCAGAAAGGAAACCATAGCAAGTTGAGACTCCAAAGATTGAAGAGAAGCAAGTTCAAACAGTGGCAGAAGCAGTTGAGACTCCAACGTGTGTGGAGGAGGTCCTGACGACATCAGACAGTTGAATCTGCAAAGGTTGAGGACAAGAAAGTACAGACTGATTCACAGCTATTGGAGGCTACATCCTACCAAGTCTGCAAAGTATGAGAACAAGGAAGTACAGACTGATTCACAGCCATTAGAGGTTGTATCCCAGTAAGTTGGTTCTCAAAACCTGGAAGAGAAGAATCTCCTGAAGGTGTCATGGCAGTTAGGAAGTAATTGGTAACAAGCTGGTATTTTCTTAGGAATTAAAACTATTGACCTGGAAATTATCAAGCACAACAATCCCTTCAGCATTGTAAGACAGAGCTACCAAATTCTGTGCAAATGGTTTCTAAGTTGTAATCCAAAAAAACAAACACACAAATCACTAAAAGAAACTGAGTGTTTCACTGCATTTGAATGTCTATCATTAGACAGAAGTGGGGTCTGTGTAAATGTTGCTACTCTTTAGTCTCAGGCGCAACTTCACTAAACAGAGACCCAGGATTAAATTCGTTCAGTCAGAAGGAATTCTTAAATGTAAAGAACCCAGAGCCACATGGCCCAATACGTTCTTCTTTAAAATGGCAAATGGTGAATTGAAGAGGGTTCACCAATTAAATCCATCAGACCTCTACCATATTGAGACTCCTTTAATACTTTGGCTCCCTTATTTGGGATTAACCTTTGAAGTATTCAAAAAACATTTATCACGTTTTACAACATTACCCCTCAGCAAACTGAGAGTCGATAGTAAAACAAACGAAGAAGATGGCACCCTAAGGACCTGCCTTCATTGACCCCCCACCAACAACTACATCCCTTTATTGGCTTCATTTTTTACCAATGTTTCATCTTTCACTGCCCTAAATTTCTGCCTCAACTTAGCAAATTTTATCCAGCAATGTTTAAGGAAGATGATTCTGGCTGTTTCCACCTGATTGACTCAGGTCTTGTCTTTCGCTGCTGGGAAATACTTTCCTTACACCATCTTCTCATCATGATGCAAACAGATCCCTTTTTTCCACTTGCTACGACAACCTTCACCTCATTTGCTTCACCATAGAGCAGGTAGGAAAAATTCCTGGCAAGGGTGGGGCACTGGTGAATTTAGACCAGTCTACAGCATTCGATAGGGTTGACCATCAGTATCTGGTGGGGGTCAGACTGGGCTCAACTTTCCATAGCTGGATCAATGCTATGTATAGTGACATCGAATCAGTCGTCCAGGTGAATGGTCTCTTCTCAAAGCCATTCGCAATCAAGCATTAAATTCGCCAGGGCTGCCCCTGTTGCTGCTTCTGTATGTATTGGCCCTTGAGCCACTGCTGCGGAGGTTGGGGACTGCGGGGTGGGGGTGGGGGCGCTTATGGTAAGGGAGCAACAGCATATGTGGATGATGTCACCGTTCTCGTGTCTGATGAAGGGCAGCGACCTCGTGAAGAAGACCCCATTAAAAGAAATATGAAGCAGTGGCAGGGTCAAAAGTTAACCAGCCTAAATCAGTCGGCTTGCCACTTGGCACCTGCAGGGGCAGGTCAATGCCTCCCAACAGCATTGTTTGACGAAAGGCCCACTTAAACTGCTCAGGGTCTGCTTTGGAAACAGGTAAATCACATTCTTCTGCATTGCAATTTCAGTTGATTCCAATACATTTGCCGTGACATATCCACTGGTTTTACCAGACTCTTTTAGTGCCAGAGAAACAGAGTAACCCATGAATGTATGTCCTGGCCAAACAAAATGATTGCTAATACACGCTGCTGGCATGTTCCAAAGCCCCATCGGTGGGAATTGTGCCACCGACGGAGGAAGTTGTAACCTCGAACAAATGGAGGAACAATATTTGGTTTTCTCCAGAAGGTGAGAGGAGACGTTGGGAGAGCTCTTTTACAGGGCTTGTCAAGGGAGGAGACATAGCCTGAATGGACTCCTTCCCTGAGGATATATTGTGCTTCCGATCGTGGCACTGTTGGAGTGCCTAAGTGGCACTTTGGGTCGGAAGATTGTAAGAGGATGAGTGCCTCATACTGAAGGGGCATGTGACCCATGAGAAGAGTTGTAAGAGGCAGGTGCTTCATTTTAAGGACATGGTGTCGTCTGCAGTAAGAGGCTTAGTACCTCATTGTAAGGAGCTTGAGTCCAATAAGAAACTGTGCTAAGAGGTTTATTGCCTCAAATATGTAAATTATAAAAGAACAATGTTTTAGAGAAGCAGAGTTCGGTGGGTGACTTCTGCCTTCTCCCATTAATATCATCGTGTTCATCATTCATCTCATCAATGTCTTTGTCCAGCCCGCAGCTACTCCATCTATGTACGGCTTTCATAGCCAATATAATGAAATAAAGTAGCTCATTTTCATTATCATTCATTTTTATCATAAGTTTTTTTTTTTCTAATTGTTATATGTCCCCACTGGCCCCCTTGTGGGTAATAAAGAAATCACTCCTCATTCGTTAAGTCCTTGTTATATAGGACCTTATAAAATATCTTCAAGAACAGAGAAGACAATCATATTAGATGCTGAAGGAAAACCAGAAACAGAAAATGTGGATAGAGTCAAGGAGGCTTTCGTCAAATCCATCCGGAATTCAAGAACATGAAAATATAATTGTAAAAAGAAACCAAAAACATGTGATCTCAATATGAAATTAAAACAAAAGTATCGAGGCTATCAAATGGACAGGCCACAAACGCAAGAATGAAAGAAACCAAGCTACTACGTCTAATTTTGTCTGGTGACCACTGTGTGGCCATCCGTGCCACTGATAGAAGAATCAGCTGAGGCAAAGCCTAAAACTGACCGACATCAATCCCAAAGCCTGGGACATTGAAGCTGAGGAAAGGCTGTGGTGGTACCAACTGCCCTACAGAAACAGATATTACATGAATTTCATAGTGGACACCTGGGAATGTCGAGAATGAAAGCTTTGACAAGGAGTTACACGTCTTGGCCGACACTGGACAAGGACATTGAAAATTTGGTAATAATCTTGTAGAGGTTGTGTTCCAGCAGCCAAAGCACCACAAATACCAATCATGGCCTGAGTTCATTGTCCATATAGACTACACTGGACCACTGAATGGTGCCTACTACATTGTTGATAACCTTACCATGTGGCCGGAAGTATGTAGGTGCAGTCAACCTACCGCGAAGGTAGCAAAGTTCCTGCATGAACTTTTTGCTCAATACTATGTTCCAGACACCACAGTATCAGACAATGGAACATAATTTACAGGATGAGTTCAAGAAATTGTATAAAATGCATGCAATCAAGCACACGTTTACTCCCGCCCTACCACCCAGGGTCAAATGGGCAAGCAGAATGATTTGTAGATACTTTGAAGCAAGTGCTAGAGAGAAAAAAAAAATTAGGCAATGACGAAATGCTAAATATCAGTTCAGGCAAGTCACCTGCAGATCTAATGTTCGATTGAAAAATTAAATTGATCTTTGTCACTTTTTTTTATAACAGTAACCAAAAATATACTGCAGTCTCTACAAGCCCAAACATCACACAATATGGTAATTTATATAAATAGAATTATAGAAAAACAAAGTCTGAAGTTCTAAAATAACTAAAACATAAAATAAAATAAAAAATTTTAAATTTCAACACCTCACAGGATAAAGGTTGTGTGTGTGTGTGTATGTGTGTGTGTGTGTGTGTGTAAGGAAAAGATATTCACTAACAGATAATTATGTTATCAAAACAATTTATCATTTACATACCTCTTAAATCTATGCAAAAATTCCAGCAATGCCCTTTTCATTCCTACTGGGATCGATACCAGTTAAGTCTAATTTGAGGATCCACAGAGGTTTATGGGGGTGGGACTTGCATAATTGTACAAGATATTTGCAGAACACAAATTCATAAAAATTTTTTAAATTATCAAACTTTACGTGATGTCATTCAACCGATAATTAATAACAGGCCGTGCGCATATGCGCAAGTTTTAAAAACATTTTGAAATTAGGGTGAATGATGGTGGTCTTGGTACTAGTGGAGGGGAGGGGACACACCACATGCAAAGTCACCATCATCAATTAACCCCAATGAGCAGCACTGCAAATCAATCTCCAATGCTTCTTCATGCCTGTCTACTCGTTCACTCTCACTCCTTGTACATAACCACACGTGTGTGTGTGTATATATATATCTATATACACACACACATATATATATATATATATATATATATATATATATATATATATATATATATATATATATACACACACACACACACATATATATGAGTTTTTTTCAGTTTCCATCTAGCAAATCCACTCTGAAAGTTTTGGTCAGCCCATGTGGTTGCGAAGCAAACTTCTTAACCACAGAGCCACTCATGCAGACAAGGACAAAATAGATACAGGACTCAAAAAATAACACAAATATCAAGAGACAAAATCGTCCTGAATCTCTAAAAATATTAGCAGCCATTGCAGGTCTCTGCAGTCAACTCGGAATTTCCTTTGAGAACAAGTGTGGACACACCGGCTATGGAGATGAGCACTCGTTTGAGTTTGGTCTGACCAACAGCACATTTCTCGGAGGCTCTCAACAAGCTATGAATCTGCAAAGGAAATTCAGTGAAGTGGCTTAAAATATTACAAACCAACAAAAGAAAAAAAGAAAAGAAAAAGAAACTCTACACCATTTTGATACCAACATATCTGATCAAACTGATCTTTGTTCTACAATACTAACTTCCTATTTCACAGTGATTTAAAGTTTAACAGAGGGGGCGGGGGTACAACCACACCAATAGTCACAATCAGTTATAAAGATTCATAAAATGTGAGACTTTTTTTTTTTTTTATATATATATATCAGGTTTTTAAATAGAAACTTACCTTCTAACATTTCTGCTGTGTGGAAATGAAACAACAACAACAAAAAATAATAAAGCTTTGGATGTTTTTGTTTTTTTTTAAATAAGTGAGTAAAATACCATATCAAAGCATTTTCAATGTTAGTAAAGAAAGAGAAGTCAATAAAACTTGACATTCAGAAAGAAAACGAATTGCAAATTGCAATAACATACTACCATACCTGAACGAGCTGGGAAATTTCATCGGAGACCTCCACTTGAGTTGCTTCTGGCCGAAACACTTTGTTTCATTTTCTTCTGGACATCTCAGCAACTGATGTTGACAAACTGTGTATTAGAAATATTGATCTTACTTAAGTTTCTGTGTAAAGGTAGTATGGGTGGTCTTTCAAAGGTTTCCTATAAGAAACATGGTGACTACAAATGGTAAAGGAAGGAGTAATAGAAACAGGACACATGGATTACTGTTAACCACTAATTCAGTCTCTGCAAATAGCCGGACTGGAAGCCAGTGGTTGTTGTTGAAACTAACAGCAAGTAAAGTAATCTCTTGAGGCTCTAGAGTTCTAGTCGTTGGAGACATCTACATAGCTAGAAACAGCTGCCAAATCACGCACAGATCATAGACACCTGTCTTCCACAGCGAGAAATAGCAGCCAAATCCCGCGCAGATCAAGAACATCTCTGAGGCGCCAATAAGCGAAAGTCACCAGAATTAAAAACACTGAACCATTTGAGTGTTTAGTAATTAGGCAATGCGCACCTCTTCTGAAATAGTTAGTGAAGTCAAATTATCTCCTTCCTTTAAAATCAGCTGTTGACGTGTCGTTGTCAGGTAGAAGTGGACAACAAGGTAACCACGTAATTAGGAGATGAAAAGGGGAGGGGTTAAGTGTTATCCCGGAAAAAGGGGTGGGAAAAAGTGAAGTTTAATGGGTCTGACTGAGTTAAGGGCACCTGTGAACTTGATAGGAAGAACGGGGATTCCTTCAATAAAATACAAATAATATATAAGTATATGCATAATAACAACAAATGGAGCAAAACGCATGTCGATGAAAGTTCCAAGCAAATGAGGGCCATTTCACAAAAAAAGAAAGGGTAGCTGGAATTATCACTTGTTTCTCACCAGGGAGAACATAATAAAACATTAAGTAGCAAGACAAAAACGAAATTGTGGGGTAACTTACGAGCTAAGATGTTACATGGTCAGTCCTTACATATAAGTTTCGAAGCAAGTGAGGGCCATTTCACAAAAAAAGCACTCACCGAAGTTCGTTGTAAATAAACAAGTCCGCCATATTTATCAATGACATTCTACTTCGACAGTCTCACAAGACAACAATGAAACAAGGAACTCAGACGAACATATCCAACAGTCCATATAACACTTATATATTAATATCCTTATGTTAGCGTTAATCAGTGTAAAACCGAAGTATAGGGTGTTAGCTGAGAAATAATAATAATAATAATAATAACAAAACACATGCTCATAAGAAGAAGGTCAGATCTATGGCTAAGCAGTTGGTGATGCGAGGTAGCCTTAGCTGTAAATACTGGGAAGGAAAAAATTAATCAACTATAGAAGGGGAATAGGCAAGTATATGCATATATACATGTACATACCCTCATCTACCTGTATATATATATATATATGCATATCTGGGTACAGGACGTTGCAAACAAAACAATATAACTGGACGACTTCGGGTATTTCTGTGTCAAGTGAGATTAAACGAACTGGGAGGAGGGGTAAGAATAAATTAAAGGGTTGGGTGTCTCGTCCTGTTTTGTTTTTCTGTATTTATGGATTGCGTAAAATCCGCAAAACATTCTTCGAGTTTAAATTAGACAATATAATAATTACTGCCTTAACGCATTTTATGAAATTCATAAAAGCATTGTCTCTGTTGTATCAACTAAACTCGAACAGATGCACTGAAAATAGATGCATTTGATGCATAAAACTTCGATTGTTTTCTGCATTTTACATATACACCTGAAGCAGGTGAGAATAGATCTGTAAGGCATTTTTTTTCTTCTAGTTTAAAATGAGACATTGTTGGCATGATTTCGTTATATCTATAACGCATAGATACATAAAAACAGACACAGACCGAAGTCGTCGTTGAAAAATGATGAAAGAAATAAGACAAATGAAAAGATGATAGGAAGCTGAGGCAAGGGCGAGGTTTTGGTAGATTAAATGGACTCTGAAGAAGAGACTCTTGGAAATCTTCATTTAAAATGCCAGAATGTATTCTTGTTTTGTTTTTGTTTTTCAGTATAAGTTATATACGGATTATAAACACTCCTCTGATTCTCACAAAAGCGTGTGTGTTGTGGTATGAAGGGAAAATTAAGAAACAGGAGGGTTGACGTTAAAAAAACAAGGAGAAATGAACTTTTCTTCTTACCTGTCGACAGTGTGGAGGGGAAGGTTTTCCTCTCTTCGTGGCAAACACGTTCGGTTTGCATGACATCCAGTTGCCCTCTGACCTCTTCCGCTCACCATTACGCATGATCTGATCCTCACTTCCGTAACAGACACCTGACAGAACCGAAACATTCTCTCACTTACGCCTTAATTACAACTTCTGCTCAAATATTTCGTGTTTACATTTGCTGTCTCTGATAATTTTTTAGCTACGAGCGATTAGATTGTTAACATTTCCCCTGTTAATGAATAAACCATTGGAATAAGAGATCCCTTACTTGAGCAATAGGTAAGGGTTAAAGACATGAATACGATCTTGAAGTAAATGATTGCCATACATATACATCACCCTCGCCGCCACCGCCGCCATCATACACCACCCTCGCCGCCATCATACATCACCCTCGCCACCACCGCCGCCATCATACACCACCCTCGCCACCACCGCCGCCATCATACATCACCCTCGTCACCCCCCTTCCACTCCTATATCACCACCGCAGCCACCACCTTCACATCTGTTGCCTGTCACCACCAACCCCACCTTTGTCATTTACTCCGCCTTCTCCTTAATGACTGCAGTCGTCGATCGTCTGAGGGCGGGGAAGCGGTATTTACGCCGTATGATGGCGGCGGTGGTGGCAAGGGCGTCGTATGATAAGGGCGGTGGCGGCGAGGGTGAAGTATAATGGAGGTGTTGGTGGCGAGGGTTCCAAATGATGGGGGCGGTGCTGGCGAGGAAGGCTTATGATGGTGGCGATGGTGGCGAGGGCGATGTATGATGGCGGTGGAGGTGGAGGGGCTGACATATGATGGTGACGGCGGTGGCGAGTGTAACGTATGATGGAGGTGGTGGTGGCGAGGGTTGCGTATGATGGCGGCGGTGGTGGCGAGGGCAATTTATGATGGCGGCGGTGGTGGCGAAGGTGGTGTATGATGGTGGCGGTGGTGGCGAGGGTTGCATATGATGGCGGCGGTAGTGGCGAGGGTGGCGTATGATAGCGGCGGTGGTGGCGAGGGCAATTTATGATGGCGGCGGTGGTGGCGAAGGTGGTGTATGATGGTGGCGGTGGTGGCGAGGGTTGCATATGATGGCGGCGGTAGTGGCGAGGGTGGCGTATGATAGCGGCGGTGGTGGCGAGGGCAATTTATGATGGCGGCGGTGGTGGCGAGGGTGGTGTATGATGGTGACGGCGGTGGCGAGTGTAACGTATGATGGAGGTGGTGGTGACGAGGGTGATGTATGAAGGCGGCGGTGGTGGCGTGGGTGATATATGATGGCGGCGGTGGTGGCGAGGGTTGCGTATGATGGCGGCGGTGGAGGCGAGGGTTGCGTATGATGGCGGCGGTTGTGGCGACGGTGGCGAATGATGGCGGCGGTGGTGGCGAGGGCGATGTATGGCGCCACCACCGACGCCATCATACACCACCCTCGCCACCACCACCGCCATCATACGCAATCCTCGACACCACCACCGCCATCATATGTATCACCCCCGCCACCACCGCCGCCATCATACATCGCCCTCGCCACCACCGCCGCCATCATACCTCACCCTCGCCACCACCGCCGCCATCAAACGCAACCCTCGCCACCACCACCGCCACCATATATCGCCATCGCCACCACCGCCACCATCATACCCCACCCTCGCCTCCACCGCCGCCATCATAGATCACCCTCGTCACCACCGCCGCCATCATACATCGCCCTCGCCACCACCGACGCCATCATACGCAACCCTCGTCACCACCGCCGCTATCATACGCCACCCTCGCCACTACCGCCGCCATCATACGTAATCCTCGCCACCACCATCGCCATCATACATCGCCCTCGCCACCACCGCCGCCATCATACGCAACCCTCGCCACCACCGCCGCCATCATAGATCACCCTCGTCACCACCGCCGCCATCATACGCCACCCTCGCCACCACCGCCGCCATCATACATCAATGTATGATGTATGATGGCGGCGGTGGTGACGTGGGTGATCTATGATGGCGGCGGTGGTGGCGAGGGTTGCGTATGATGGCGGCGGTAGTGGCGAGGGTGGCGTATGATGGCGTCGGTGGAGGCGAGGGTGGGGTATGATGGCGGCGGTGGTGGCGATGGCGATGTATGATGGCGACGGCGGTGGCGAGGGTTGCGTTTGATGGCGGCGGTGGAGGCGAGGGTGATGTATGATGGCGTCGGTGGTGCCGCCACCCTCGCCACCACCGCCGCCATCGTACGCAAACCTCGCCACCACCGCCGCCATCATACATCACCCTCCTCACCTCCTTTGCCCTCTTATATCACCACCGCAGCCACCACCTTCACATCTGTGGCCTGTCACCACCAACCCCACCTTTTGTCATTTACTCCGCCTTCTCCTTAATGACTGCAGTCGTCGATCGTCTGAGGGCGGGGAAGCGGTATTTACGCCGTATGATGGCGGCGGTGGTGGCAAGGGCGTCGTATGATAAGGGCGGTGGCGGCGAGGGTGAAGTATAATGGAGGTGTTGGTGGCGGTGGTGGTGAGGGCGTTGTATGATGGCGGCGGTGGTGACGAGTCTGGTGTATGATGGCGGCGGTGGTGGCGAGGGTTGCGTGTGATGGCGGCGTTGGTGGCGAGGGTGGCTTCTGATGGCGGCGGTGGTGGCGAGGGCAATTTATGATGGCGGCGGTGGTGACGAGGGTGGCGTATGATGGCGGCGGTGGTGACGTGGTTGATGTATGATGGCGGCGGTGGTGGCGAGTGTGGCGTATGATGGCGTCGGTGGTGGCGAGGGTGATGTATGATGGCGGCGGTGGTGACGAGGGTGATGTATGATGGCGGCGGTGGTGGCGAGGGTTGCGTATGATGGCGTCGGTGGTGGCGAGGGCGATGTATGATGGCGGCGGTGGTGACGAGGGTGATCTACGATGGCGGCGGTGGTGGCGAGGGTTGCGTATGATGGCGTCGGTGGTGGCGAGGGCGATGTATGATGGCGGCGGTGGTGACGAGGGTGATCTACGATGGCGGCGGTGGTGGCGAGGGTTGCGTATGATGGCGGCGGTGGAGGCGAGGGTGGGGTATGATGGCGGCGGTGGTGGCGAGGGTGATGTATGATGGTGGCGGTGGTGGCGATGGCGATATATGGTGGCGGTGGTGGTGGCGAGGGTTGCGTTTGATGGCGGCGGTGGTGGCGAGGGTGAGGTATGATGGCTTCTTTACCACACAGCCTGCGCCTGATTAGTGCAAAGAGTCCATGCAACATGCAGTGTGCAGGACAAATACCAATGGTTGCCCCCTCCCCTACCTGTGCAAAGATCTCTGCAGGAAATTCTGTTCCTTGTACAACAAACAATAAAAAAATCTGCAAATGGTGAATGTTTCGAACCCTTGTAATCAGGATGTTGACATTTCCTAATTAGTTTTGTGTTGTAATTAACCATAAAGTGCTGTTTTTGAAATATGGGGGAGAGGGGGGTCTCAGTGTGTGACTTTGGGCCCATCCTGTATTTTGACAGATTCAAAGCTAGCAAGGGAAACAGACTTACCTACCCATAAAGCACCTTTTGTCTGACGCTCTGCTGATTCAGAGACATGACAGTAGTAGTAGTAGTAGTAGCAGTACTTGTGGGTGGTGGTCGTCGTCGTCAAAGTAGTTGTAGCAACAGAATTTAGAAAGATATTAGAAATAAGGAGGGAGGGAGGGATGAGGTGACAATCATGAGTTTCCTGCCCTGAAATTATCAGATTTAAAAATGCGACTGAAATATTGTTAATAGTAAAGCTGTGGTGGTGAAAAAACAAACGAAAAAAAAAAAACAGTAACCATGACGACATTACAGACTCCCCCAACACATACATACTGAAGAGGCAGAGAGAGAGAGAGAGAGAGAAACGGGGGCAGTTATGATGGCTAAGGAACTAAATGAAGGGACAACAGACCTACCAGACTATCTAATGGGAAAACATTGAGCACACACAAACTCCCTCACTTTGGTGGGGAGAATAAGGAGAGTTTAGCTTAACCTGGGGCCCAATGAGTTTGATAAGAGTAACAAGAAATCATTATTATTATTATTTTATTTCACTCCATTTTAGAAAAACTGAAACACGTCTTTGACAATTCCGGAGCACATTGGACTTGTTTTTCAGTCTGGTTGCGATGGTGCAACAAAACAGAACAGAACAGTTGTGGACATCTCCAACCAAAAGCATCGTGAGAAAAAGCAACATCGCATACAACGGCCGGTCAATTTGTTCGAGAAGTTCATGCAATACGGTGTGCCCAACACATAGCAAAGTGGACCCCTCACCACCGAGATGTCTCTGTCAGAAAGAGGCTTTAAAAAGAAAAAAAGTCCAAAGAAATTCGTGCACACATTGTCACAGGGAGTTGATATTCCTCATGCAACGAAGAATAAAAGCTACAGACATTTGCTAATTTGTTTTGCTTTCTAATTAAATATAAATGGGTTGTTTTTGAAATGTGCAATAGAGATATTAGAGTCTTAATCTTGGCACATGACCTTTGGCCCCCTCAACTTGTATATATTTTTACAGAAAGACGCATGCACACACACATTTTTAAAGATGTCCCGCTCCCCAGCCCCATTATTCCAATACAACTTTGCTAAAACCTTACTGTATGGTGCGGTCAGCTACCATTTATGAAGGAAAAATATTATTACACCAAGCTGATAGTGAGAGAAAAGGACAACACCAGCACTGCCGCCACCACAGCAGAAAAGAAATTTGGCAGATGACGTCTATGTGCACGAGCGTGTCTATAAATGGTTAAGGAGAAGCAGCAAGGGGTCAGAGGTTGTGGTATGATGGGGAGGAAGAGGAGGAATAAGGAAGAAATGAAAACAGGAGGCAAGAATGTTGGAAGGGAGATTAATAAGAATAATAATTATTGTAATTTCAATAACATCATCAGTACAAATATAAGCAGGCAGCTAACTCTTCTTCTCTCAGTCTGTGTATATATGCATGCGTATATGGACATGTTGTACACACACACTCACATACACATTTATGTAATGTATAATGTTATATATACCAACATCTATGTGGAAAAGCTGCAAAGAAAAAAAAAGAAAAAAAGATTAGACAATAAAACCACAAATCCCGAAAAAGACAAAATAACAATACAAAATAGATAAATTCTATCCTCATTTACCATCCATTTTGTCTGCTGGCATCGGCTGGACATCTTGGGAGCAACTGGGCAAGGCCAGGAGCCACACCATATAAATAAATATATATATATATATATATAAATAAATAAATAAATAAAAATATAGATAAATAAAAAATATATATATATAAATTAATAAATACATAAATAAATAAATGAATAAATATATAAGTAAATAAATAAATAGTGTTCAGGATGCTTTTTACATTACCACCATGGAACCGGGCAAGGCCAGGAGCCACATTATTCTGGATACAAGGAAATGATCCAGAATTACAAACTGATCATCCACTAATATGTGCAACTCTATATTAAAACTTTCTTGTGTACCCAACCCAGTATTAGCCAATATACATCATTCCCAGTGGTGCATTTATTTTGAGATGCTCTGTGTTGAATAACTCAGTTATCATTCAGCCAGTTTTAGGAACAGAACGTGACTAAGGTATGGTGGGAGATTTTAATTGAGAACTTCTAAAAACAACACAACATTTGTAGTTGGAGCCAGAGCCAGTTTCAGCCGGGTTGGTAACGAAAATTCAATCTTATAATAATTCTGCTTCTTCCTCCGTTACTCAGCCCATTCGTGAGGCTGTCATGTGATTGGCTGAAGTCAGGGAGGCTGGGAGTGAAACGTGGAATTCTTTTTAACTCAGTCTTATTCCTTAGTTATTTCGTCTGACTGTAATGCCTTCTTCATGTGATTGGTTGAAGGGAAAAGTGAAGAACAAGAGAGAAAAAGAGGGGAAGCGTGAGAGAGAAGTCTATAAAATTGTGAATAAAGCATCATCATTTAATTCTGCTTCCCATGGACGGTTTGACTGAGGACTGGCAAGCTAAGAGGCTGCACCACGCTCAAATTGATTTGGCAAGGTTTCTACAGCTGGATGCCCTTCCAAATGCCAACCGCTTTACAGCAGGTGTGTGAAATGGGCTAAAAAGCATCATACAACGTGGAAGACAATTGGAGATTTCTGCGGGACAACCTGTTGAAAGCCACCGACCAGATTTGTGGGTGGTGTAAGGTCCCCTCCCGACCCAGAGTAACGTGGTGGTGGAACAAGGAGGTAGACAGGGCTATTAGACAAAAGAAACAGGCTTGGAAGGACTGGAAGAACGGTGGTAGCAGGGAATTGTACCAATGTGCCAGAAGGGAGGCTAGGCGACAGGTTTATTTAGCCAGAGGGGAAGCAGATAAGGAAAGATTTGCCAATGTTCTGCGCCGTGAGGACCAAAGACTCGAGGTATTTCGTGTTGCAAGACAGTGTAGGAGAGAGAATAGTGATGTTGTAGGAGAGAAATGTGTTCGCATGGATGATGGTACGCTTGCACTAAATGAGGCTGCAAAGAAAGAGGTCTGGAGATGCCACTACGATAGATTGCTTAATAAAGAGAATGAATGGGAGAAAGAGAGCCTGCCGTATGTCGACCCAATAGAGGGACCAGCTATCCGAGTTGATAGTACCAGGGTAGATAAAGCAATTAAGAGTATGAAGACCGGGAAAGCCCCCGGCCCATCAGGAATCACTGCAGAGATGCTCAAAATATCTGGCAGTGTTGGCTACAGCCTAGTCACCCGTATTACGAACCAGGTGATACACAAAGGAGTCATACCCAATGACTTGGGATAGAAGAATAGTTAGTGAGAGCTGTGCGAGCCATGTACAGAGATGCTGCCAGTAAGGTGAGGGTTGGAAATGAGTACAGCAATGAATTCCGGGTAGAGCTAGGGGTCCACCAAGGTTCCGTCCTCAGCCCCCTATTATTTACCATAGTCCTCCAGGCAATCACAGAGGAGTTCAAGACAGGTTGCCCCTGGGAGCTCCTCTATGCTGATGACCTTGCCCTAATTGCGGAGTCACTATCAGAACTAGAGGAGAAGTTTCAGGTGTGGAAGCAAGGTCTAGAATTGAAGGGCCTAATAAGTAGGAAGGTAGATAAAACACAAACCCCTTCAGGTAGATGGCCCTGCTCAGTATGTAGAAAAGGAGTAGGTAGTAACTCTATAAGATGTACCCGGTGCAAGCTATGGACACATAAGAGGTGCAGCAACATCAAAGGCAGGTTAACTAGCAAGTTAGTTTTTGTTTGTGGCAGATGTTCAGGTGCAATAAAGACTGCAAACAAACAGGAAACAACTTCTATCTCATTCCAGGGTGAAAAACTAGAGGTAGTTGATAGCTTCCACTATCTGGGCAACCAAGTTAGTAGTGGGGGTGGGTGCGCTGAAAGTGTAGCTGCTAGAATAAGAATAGCCTGGGCAAAGTTTAGAGAGCTCTTACCCCTGCTGGCGACAAAGGGACTCTCACTCAGAGTAAAAGGCAGACTGTATGACGCATGCGTACGAACAACCATGCTACATGGCAGTGAAACATGGGCTGTAACTGCTGAGGACATACGTAAGCTCGCAAGGAATGAAGCCAGTATGCTCCGTTGGATGTGTAATGTCAATGTGAATACCCGTCAGAGTGTAAGTATCTTGAGAGAAAAGCTGAACATTAGAAGCATCAGTTGTGGCGTGCAAGAGAGACGATTGGGCTGGTATGGACATGTGGTGAGAATGGAGGAGGATAGCTGCGTGAAAAAGTGCCACACCCTAACAGTTGAGGGAACCCGTGGAAGAGGTAGGCCCAGGAAGACCTGGGCTGAGGTGGTGAGGCAAGACCTTCGTACATTGGGCCTCACCGAGGCGATGACTACGGACCGAGACCTTTGGAAATGTGCTGTGCGTGAGAAGACCCGGCAAGCCAAGTAAGATCGTTGCCAGTGCCCCTGGACTGGTTCTTGTGCGGGTGGCACATGAGATGCACCATTTTGAGCGTGGCCGTTGCCAGTACCGCCTGACTGGCTCCTGTAGGATTTTCGAGCGAGATCGTTGCCAGTGCCCCTGGACTGGCTTGTGCGGGTGGCACATAAAAGACACCATTTCGAGCGTGGCCGTTTTCGTGCGGGTGACACGTAAAAGCACCCACTACACTCTCTGAGTGGTTGGCGTTAGGAAGGGCATCCAGCTGTAGAAACTCTGCCAAATCAGGCTGTAGCCTGGTGTTGCCATCCGGTTTCACCAGTCCTCAGTCAAATCGTCCAACCCATGCTAGCATGGAAAGCAGACGTTAAACGATGATGATGATGATGATGATATATATATATATATATATATATATATATATATATATATATATACATACATACATACATACATGTGTGAGCATGTATTGTACACGCCAGTAATCTAAAAATGTATTCCAACAGACAAGGTAACTCTCATGGAAGTAGGCAACCGAAATATAATGCTTTCAAAAACTAAACCTTTTCCAGGTGTCTTTGGACAAACTTAATCTTCTTGAGACGAAGAGACTCTTAAGGAATGAAGAGACTCTTAAGGAACTGAGAGAGATGAACACGAATTTGAGACTTTTGATTAGCAACACTGATGAACTCACTCGCTCCACACAAGAGGAAAAGAAGAGAAAGAACAATCCCTGCAACAGCTCAATCAACATTTGTCCAAATTATGCACCACTCTTCATTCTTTACCACATAATAATTGCTTAAATGAAAATCCACCTAAAGATGATACACAAGATAGAAGCCCATCCCCCTCCACTATCAATTAAAAACCGCATTATACACATATAGAATGAAAAACTTAAAGCCAGAAAGGTTACTTTCTGGAACATCATCAAAAACAAGCACAAGGCAGAAATTTATGAACACTGGGTAAATTCTGCCTCATAAACTCCAAATTAAACGTATTCCAAACGAACAGGACCAACAAAGACAATTATGGGAGAAACTAACACTTGGAAAACATGAAGACAGAAATAGAACTGCTTAAGCTTAGAGCGCTGAGCAATGAAGAAAAATTGAAGAACATAGATGAGGAAATCTACAACGAATTAAAGAAACATTGAGATGGTCAACGCTTGGAAAGTGTCTTTAAACTGTGGCAAACAACTTGTGAAGCTGAAGAAACAAACTCGCTACAAGGCTGGCAAAGACAAAGCAATTTGTTTATTAACTACGAAACACAGTTCATCGTAGAATAGGCATCGGATAAGCCCTTGCTGAAGGAAAATAAAGCAAAAACATACACAGAAATGAACCCAGGCTTATCGAACACAAACCAGAGACGGACAAGGGGAGGCAACTCCACCGACCTTACATCCCCAAATAACTTAGAAACAACAATCAGGAATTCAGCCGACAACAGAGAATCTGGACGGAATCTTCTTGGCATCCTACAAAGAAATCAAAGGTTCCATGGAAACGTCGAGACGAAGCAAAACTTTTGCGAACCAATCCACCCCCCATCATCTCACAATAAATGGAAGAATTTACCTTCGAGACTTGGTTACTTCGATCAGAGAGGGTGGGTCGATTCTGGATTGTCGAATGCTTTTCATAGACTTCGTTTAAATATATCTTGCTAGACATCAATCCGTCCCTTGTCACACTCAATCAGTAAAGCTAGCTGCGTGTCTTTAGCCGCAGGTATACGTACGAAATGTATGGGTTTTTTTCTCATGTTCCTTTCTTTCTTTTACTTGTTTCATTCATTAGACTGCGGCCATGCTGGAGCAGCGCCTTAAAGTTTTTTTTATATAATATATACTAGCCTCCCTCTTTCACACGATGCTACACACAGCATATATGTTTGTATATATATATATATACACCAGCTGCCTTAACTCGTACAAGTCAGTGGATCAGTGGGTATAAGCAGGTGTGTGAAATGGGCTAAAAAGCTTGGTTCATCTGTCACATGGGTCCTCTCGCAACATTTATACTGTCCACTTAGGATACACCGACCTAACCTCTGGCCAGAACCTAACGCCAATTTCCCTGAACTCTTGCGGGGTCACCATGTCTGTCCCAAGCGAAAGCCCGAAAGCAAAAGTCATATGCACTAGTTGTCCTTCTGCTCACATGTCTGTCTTACTTGCAAGGCCCCTTGACCGTTCATACGTCATCACTTACCTTATACTTCCAGCCTATCCCACCATCTTTGTCATATATTATGTGTAGTAAGAGGCTTGCTTCCCAACCACATGGTTCTGGGTTCAGTCTCACTGCGTGCCACCTTGAGCAAGTGTCTTCTGCTATAGTCTCAAGCCGACCAAAGCCTTGTGAGTGGTTTTGGTGGATGGAAACTGAAAGAAGCCCATCGAATATATATATGTGTGTGTGTGTCTCCTCATGTCTGTGTGTCTGTCTCCCATCACTGCTTGATAACTGGTGTTGGTGTTTATGCTCCTATAACCTAGCAGTTCAGCAAAGCAGACCAAAATAAGTGCTGGATTCGATTCATTCGACTAAAACAGAATTTTTCAAGGCCATCACTTAGGGGCCGGTGTCGGTTTTTTGACATCCCTATAATGTAGTGGTTTTGTAAAAGGAGATTTATAAAAAAAAGAAAGAAACACCTCCTGTGTTCATAATGTCTACATACATACACACTCACACAAACATGTATATGGGCATACACACACAAACATATATGTGCATGTACGTACTCATATGTATACACATATCCACACTCCAAACACTATTATGAGAACTTACTGATTGTCCTATCTATATACATATATAAATAATGCTATATTTACCTAATATTGAGGTTTCATTCTTTTGTTGTCACCTTATTATTATCATTGTATATATATATATATATATATATAGGATCTTTTTTAAAACGGGGGCCACACTTTTCATTAATGTTTTACGTAGTGTTTTTGGTACCGAAAGACTTTCAAACTTCGTATACTTATCTATTTTATGTTGTAGAACAGAAAAATATTTTTGTATTCGAATTTTTTTCATGTAAAAAATTGTCTTATTTCGATAATTTCAGCCAATCACTGACGTCCATTCAGCCGATATACATTAAGTGCCGACTACATAAACAAACGATTCTTCGTTTTATTTGCTTTTTTCGTTTTAAATTTGCTTTAACCCTAACCCTAACCCTAACTCTAACCCTAACCCGGATCTTTTTTAAAACGGGGGCCACATTTTTCTTTAACGAAACACTTTGAAACTTGGAACACTGGTAGAATGTGTCATATAAAACATCTTTTTCTCTTAGTCTTCTTTAAAAAAAAAAGAAATCCATAAATTATTCCACGTTAAAGTTGTCGTATTTCTGTAATTTCAACCAATCACTGACGTCCATTCAGCCGATATACATTAAGCGCCGACTACATAAACAAACGATTCTGAAACAATTAACCCTAACTCTAACCCTAACCCTAACCCACCAATTTGCATGTACACAGATGATTATGCGATATAAGTATATGTGTGTGCCCCCCTCTCTCTCTCTCTGTATATATATATATATATATGAACGTTATATATACATTCACGTTAAATATACAGATACTTAAATCGTCAAATATATTTACATATTTCTACAAAATGATATATCTAAAGTTTGATGATAAAAGTACGTTAAAAAAAAATTTGTGCTCCTAACGAGTTTTGACCTCAGAATCTCTGTCTAACTTCAATGTTGATCTTCAAGGTCGTACCCACTCAAATCTATTTAGTCGAAAGTATACGTATATGTATATACACACACGTGCATGAAATATATCTCTATATACGTAAATGGTCCTGTCATGTTTACATATATATATATGTAGATATAATATATTTAAAGATTCACAGTAGAAAGACACAAAAAAATTGTGCCCCGAGTGAGTTTCGAAGTCACAACCTCCGCAAAACTTCCGTCTTGTGGTTTGAAACACAAAGAAGGTACTGTCGTTAACGTATCGAGTGTACATAGCTAAGTGCATAGCTAATTTTACAGAGTGCTTTGCGACCCGTAACATCCACTTAGCTATGTACTCTCGATACGTCGACCACATTAACCTCGTCGTGAAATGTAATAATAATACAGATACACATACAGATACGAACACTCCCCTAAATGAGCAACAGGTGATGACAGCTATACAACACATGGCTGACCCTATCCATAGCAGCAGTAGAACGGCTACCGTAGACAACCGCTCTAAACACCCCAGTAACAGTTACCCGTCCTAGATACTGAGCTCTGGAGAGAAAATACTAGAATTGACGGAACTGTTCAACCCTGTCTACTCCACTCACACTACTCTAAACCTGTGGCTGATCCACGGGTAACCCGTAGTGACTCTGCGATGTCAAGTACTGCCAAGGTCAACATCCTCGTAGCAGCCTTAGTTGGTGTAATGAGGAAAGTATCGCCACTATGCCAACCACAACAACGACAACAACACATCCATCACCATATATTCCGAATGCAACGTTCCGGATACACACAGCATTATAGAATCAGGGTGTACAATGGAGCGAAAACAAAATTCGAACGCATCCTAAGAGATGCTGAAAACGGTATATGGCCCCTGTACCGCAACAAGTTCTGGAATAGGTTAGAGGGGGAGGCCAACAAAAGAAATAAGAACGATACTTCGTATGATAACAAGAAGTTTCACAGTGTAATGTTTGTTGATGCTACACCTAAGAACGTATTAAGTAAGGCATTCAAGAAAATCCTGCACAAAACTGGCCTTAAGATCAAAGTTGTAGAAAAGACAGGTAGGACTATCAAATCTGTATTATGTAGATCATATCCGTTTGATAGAATCATCTGTCAAAATAATTGTGCAGTATGTCCTACAAACCCACACGTGAACTGCAAAACCAAGAACACTGTATACCAGATCAAGTGCCAAGAAGGAGCTTGCGCGACTAACCCAGGGTCATACATTGATGAGACTTCTAGGAGTATCAATGATAGGTTCAAAAAACACCTGGACAACTGCATTGAAAAGAAACCAAACTCCATCTTCTACCAGCATGCTGTAGACTGCCACAAGGGCTCGTTAGGGAGACTTAATTTAAATATCTTATCCACACATCCCACTGATGCAATGCTGAGACAAGTCACTGAAGCTGTCTGTATACAGGAATACAAACCCTCTCTCAACCGTAAATGCGAGTGGGGTAACATCCAGATTCCACTCGGGAGTACACCTCTATAATCACCCTCCTCTCTCTTTTACATGTGGAATTCCATTCCCTACATACATGTTGAGATGCATAATACATACATATATGTAGTTATATATAACCGTATGAGCGTATATAGTTTGATATGTATGTACGTATGTGCAGATGCATATGTGTGTGCACGTGTGTGTATGTGTTGCGCGTTGTGTATATGACTGTGTGCGTATGAACATGTGTAGATATGAGTATGTGTAGATACATCTATGTGTGGCATGTTTATGTGTGTTAAAAAAAAGGTTATAATAAAATAACAATATTAAAAAAATGCATGTTTGAATTTAACCGTTATCCTTGTATTAGTGTCATATATATTTGTATATATGTATGTGTGTGTGTATATATGTGTATATATGTATAGGTGTAGTGATGGATAAGCGTATATGTGTGTATACTTTAAGATTATACGTATATGTGTGTGAGTGTGTGTGAGTGACAATATGATTGTGTGTACTTGTATATATGTATAAGCAAGGTTATATATGTGCATATAAGCAAGGTTATATACGTGCATATAAGCAAGGTTATATATGTGCATATAAGCAAGGTTATATATGTGCATATATGCATACATTCGTTGTATCCATTCAAGAAAAGAACCAATTTTCAAGAACTCATCGATGAAAATCCACTATCACATATAGAAAAATTAATAATATATATATACATATCTTTTCTCTTTTACTTGTTTCAATCATTTCACTGCGGCCATGCTGGAGCACCACCTTTAGCTGAGCACAATGATCCCAGGACTTATTCTATCGGTCTCTTTTGCCAAACCACTAAGTTACGGGGACGTAAACACACCGGCATCGGTTGTCCAGCAATGCTAGGGGCACAAACACAAACATAAACACACATATATATATATATATAGAGAGATAGATAGATACGACGGGCTTCTTTCAGTTTCCGTCTACCAAATCGACTCACAAGGCTTTGGTCGGCCCGAGTCTATAGTTGAAGTCACTTGCCCAAGGTACTATGCAGTGGGACTAAACCCACAACCATATGGTTGGTAAGCAAGCTACTTACCACACAGCCACCCCTTCGCCCATTCACATAGCCACCCCGGCACCATATATATGTTTCTTTATGTTTCTTTATATTTTTAAGTTTATTTTCATTATTATTCGAATTCTTCATTCTTTTGGGTTTTATATACTTCTAATTACCATTTACATACATAAACACATCCTTTTATCTTCTAGACAAGTGGTATAGACAAATAGAATAAAAAATCTCTACTTAAATTGTAATTATCCCATGGATGACCAGTAACTCCAGGGATATCATATTTCAAGTTTAATGGAGCCTGACACTATCTGTCAGACACACCTCATGTATGTCTGTCTATTCATACATACATACATACATATCTACATACATACCCACACACTCATTTATTCATACATACATGCATTCATACATACATATATATATATATATATATATATATATATATATATATATATATATATATATATATATATATATATACATACATACATATGTGCATACATACATATATATATATATATACATACATATGTATATATATATATGTATAGATGTATGTACGAGTGGATTTGGTAGACGGAAACTGAAAGAAGCCCGTCGTATATATCTATGTATGTGTGTATGAGTGTCTGTGTTTGTCCCCCAAACATCACATAACAACCGATGCTGGTTTGTTTATGTCCCCGTAACTTAGCGGTTCAGCAAAAAGAGACCGATAGAATAAGTACTAGGCTTCCAAAGAATAAATCCTGGGGTCGATTTGCTCGACTAAAAGTGGTGTTACAGCATGGCCACAGTCAAAAGACTGAAACAAGTAAAAGAGTAAAAGAGTATACATGTATATATATATATATATATGTGTGTATATATATATATATATATATATATATATATATATATATATATATATACAGAATCCTTTCTCTTTTGTTTTTATTTTACATTTCCAATTTATATATATATATATATATATCATCATCGTCATCGTTTAACGTCCGCTTTCCATGCTAGCATGGGTTGGACAATTTGACTGAGGACTGGTGAAACCAGATGGCTACACCAGGTTCCAATCTGATTTGGCAGAGTTTCTACAGCTGGATGCCCTTCCTAACGCCAACCACTCAGAGAGTGTAGTGGGTGTTTCTTACTTGCCACCGGCCCGAAGGCCAGTCATGCTGTACTGGCAACGGCCATGCTCAAAATGGTGTATTTTATGTGCCACCCGCACAAGAGCCAGTCCAGGGGCACTGGCAACGATCTCGCTCGAAAGTCCTTACATATGCCGCAGGCACAAGTGCCAGAAAGGCGACGCTGGGCACAGGTGCCATCACAATTTCGCTTTCGCTTGCCCCAATAAGTCTTCGCAAGCTGAGTTTTGTGTCTAATGAAGGAGACGACATTGGCATGGGTGCCAATCATCGAATTTTACTCGATTTCGATTTCACTTGCCTCAACCGGTCTTCGCAAGTGGAGTTTAGCGTCCAATTCAACTCGATTTCAATTTCACTTGCCTCAACAGGTCTTCGCAAGTGGAGTTTAGTGTCCAATGAAGGAAGGTACGCATAAGTGGACTGGCTGAGGCCTTAGATTTAGGTCTCACTTGGCTTGCCGAGTCTTCTCGCGCACAGCATATTTCCAAAGGTCTCAGTCAGAAGTCATCCCTCGGTGAGGCCCAATGTGCGAAGGTCGTGCCTCACCACCTCATCCCAGGTCTTCCTGGGCCTACCTCTTCCCTCCTATTCTAGTAGGGGATGAGGCATGATCGCACAAAACATTCACCTTAGCCCTCATCCCTGTCTTTCACTGCTAAACCCAACATTAAACCATGATCAACACTCGCAATAAACCTTCATCTTCAGTACTGATCCTGTTTAATCTCTACCCTCCCCATCGCCACAAAGCCTAACCCCTAGTTCAAACTTTGATCTCTTACCTAACTATTCTCTCTAAAAACCGTTCACAAATCCCCAAGCTAACCCTAATATAGTCTGAACCCCAATCCTAACAACAAACCCTCAACAAAATAAGAAAAACAGCAAATACTCAACAAAATAAGAAAAACTACTTACCTTTGGCAATTTGCCAACTATAACAGAAAACATGATATGCAAACAACGAGCAAAATATCAACCAACAACATTTGAACGTCAGATTTTTTTTTTAAGTCAGATTATTTTTTTTTTTAAAGTCAAATTTTTTATTTTTAAAGTCAGATTGTTTTTTTTTTTAAAATTCAGATTATTATTTTTTTTTTTTTAACCCTTTCGTTACTAACCCGGCCGTAGCCGGCCCCAAAAATTTTTGGTTCATAAGACTAACCCGGCCGTAGCCGGCCGAGCATACCCATTGTTATTTAAATGTATATTTGAACCCAAATCTCGTTAATACAGTCGTTAAAACACCTGATTTCACTTTGCAAACAGTTGAGTTATTGTCTCCCACATTGTTTGGCCTGATATTTGAACTCAGTGAATTTTGGAAGATTTCTTTCCACATTTTTTGCGGCGTTGATTTTTTTCAACTTTGAAGATGGAGAGGAGTTTCATGCTATCAAGCAGTGATTCCGAATTTGAAGGTTTTTCAACAGAAGATATGGAGATATCGAAGAAAAGAATGAATGAGCTACAAAAGCAAGTGGTGAACGATAATGAATCGGATATTTCTGGATCCGAAACCGAAATCAGTGATTCTGAAAGCGGCGACGGTGACAGTGAGGATAATTTTACACCAGAATGGAGTAAAAATTAAAACAAACGTTTTTATTAACAATTTTTGTGAGGAAACAGGGTCTAGCCATAGTCTTTCTCAGGAAGCGAAACCTTTAGACTTCCTTTTCATGCTTGTTTCAACTGATTACTGCGGAAACAAACCGTTACGAAGAATGTAAACGAACCGGGAAAAAAAAGATCGCTTGCAGTTTCCTGCAACTGTAGATGAAATATGGGCATTTTTTGCCATAAATATTCTCATGGATATTAGACAGTTACCCAGAATAACAAATTACTGGAGCGATCAGGAACCTTTTGGCGATGAATATATTTCCAGTATTATGAACGAGTACGATTCGTGAAGCTGAACCAATATATACATGTGAGAGACACTAGCAGTACCCCCCCCCCCCAGTACGTGGAGAACTGTGAGACAAAACTTATGCAATAGAATTGATTAAGAACCCTTTCTTTAATTATGTTCCAAATATCACATTAATATGTTGATAAATAAAAAAGTTACAGGTGTTTAATGAGACTAGTCTAAATTCATGATTATTTTAGAATTTAATTGAAACTCATGAGGGGTGTATTTTGGCCAGAAATATAGTAACGAAAGGGTTAAAGTCAAATTTTTAATTTTTAAAGTCAGATTGTTTTTTTTTTTTGTTTCTTATGTCGAATCATGAAATAGAAAAACTACTTACCTTTGGCAATTTGCCAACTATAACAGAAAACATGATATACAAACAACGAGCAAAATATCAACCAACAACATTTGAACGTCAGATTTTTTTGATTTTGTTAATGTGTTGAATCATGAAATACACTTGTTTACTAAATACAGTTGTCCTTGGATTCACACAGTATTCTTTATCGAAACTTATCAACCACATAAGGTTCTTACCACATTGTCTTAGAATGAAATTACTATATACAGGGGGACCCAAAAGTAGGTTCGCAGTTCTTCAACAATCTCTTTTGCATTCATATATTAACAGTTTAGATCTTAATTATAAAACAATATGAAACCATTATTCTATGCCAATTTAGTTAATTGTAAGGTAGAAGGCATGTAAATAGCACCTTTTGAGCGGGATCGTTACCAGCGTCGCCTTCCTGGCATCTGTGCCTGCGACACACGTGAAAGTGCATTGCATCCACAAGTCATCAAGCTAATCATTATCATGCGAAATGAAGTTGATGTTTTTATTTATAATAGAAACAAATTAATTATTGCAATGAAAATAAGAAATACAGTTAATGTGTATGTGTAACCATCATCATCATTTAACATTCGTTTTTCAGGCTGTCATGGGTTGGACTATTTCACATGATCTGAGACGAATTACTACACTTAGCTCTAATGTGTGTTTTGACATGGTTTCTCTATGTCTGAGAAACAGTTTCGGTAACACTGACACGAGTAAAATTACCAAGTAAATTTCAAGGCAGAGTAGATTGCTAGTAGTGAGAGAGGTGGCTTCATCCTCAGCTGTAGTATGATAGAGGGACAGGTAGAGGTGTGTTGCTGCAGAGAAAGCACATGGCTACCCCGCATCTAATTATCACATTTTCGTTGCTAAAGTGAAACTAAGAAACAGAAAACTGTGTAAGCCAAGGAACAACTGTATTTTATGAAAACATTGCAAAAGGAATTAAACTGAAACAGATATCAACAGGACACATACAACCCGTGCTAGTATGGAGAAAATGATCCTTACTTATTTATTATTATTATTATTATTATAACAACAACAACAACAACCACAATGATAGTAACACCCTACACTCTGCCTTCTACAACCCTAACCCTAACAACTAATCTTATGACATGACAAGGATCTCCCCCACAGACTTACCCTTCAACAAAAGGGCATGTATCCCACCCCAAATCGACAGTGAAACAGAAGCAAAGATCTCCTTAGCAAGAAATAGACTCCGACATATCTTAGACTAATACAACAAATCCACTAAAAAACATAGTGAGGAGGGGACCCACCAAATCAGCTCCTCTGTTGACAGAGGCCTACATAAACTGAGACAACGAATTAGGAACAGGGAATTAGTGTGCCTCCCTACGGACAAGTCTGGCAGACTGTCAATAGACAGCCGTCAGAACTATGTCCAAACTATGCAACAACACATCAGTAACATGAGAGAAGTTACACAAGAACATGAAAAAGTGGAAAAAAATCCTCAACGCACACATGGGAATGTGGTGCAACATACTCCAACGTACAAAAAGGACAGCACACATGGGAATGTGGTGCAACATACTCCAAAGTACAAAAAGGACAGCACACAATTTCCAAGCTACCAACAACGACATTCCTACACTATACGGGTTACGCAAAGACCACAAACCCTACATAAACCCTGTCATGGGACCTCCAACCAGACCAGTTTGTGGAGCAAATATCTCCAGCAACTGTACACTGTCCTACTTCCTCTCACAAGTATTACAACCTCTCATAGAGATGTCTCCAGATGTCTGTATAAGCATGGAAGATCTCCTCAGTAGAATCAGTACTTGCAACTACTCCGACGACCTCACAGGTTGTGTAGTGGGTAGTATGGATGTGATTTCACTCTACCCATCTATAGACATAGATTTTGCTGTGGGGATATGCATTCAGGTGATCTGTGAGAGTGAAGTGGAGTTCCGCAAGGTCAACACGAGGGAACTGGGCCTCCTCCTCAGACTAAGCTACGACAGTAACTATTTGGATGACCATGACCTCAGTAGATTCTGCCCCACCAGGCCACAGAGGAGAAGACCACCCATCATCACTTCAGCAGTGAAAAAGAAGCACCACTCAACGCTGGAGTGGCTGGACTGCACCCACCCAAAACCTGAGAACAGCAATCAGGTGAAGGAAATGATGGCTCATGCAATAGGGGCCAGTATAAAAACCACCTTGAAGAACCACATAGTAAAGTTCAACAAAAAACTATACATGCAGGTTCAAGGTGCAGCCATCGGCATTGGTGTAGCTGGAGATGTGGCCGGCCTCTTCATGACCTGTTGGGACAGAAAACTCAAACATATGTTAGCAGAACGGTCCACAACTCTTCTACTTTACAGCAGATATGAAGATGACATTAATATCATAGTTAGAACCAACTTTTATTTATATGCGATGTAATTGTTCCTTTTTGGAATGGCATTGTTAGGGAGGTGTGAGTGGCCAGATCTGGCCAGTTTGAACCTAAAACAGAATATTTGGGCCTCAACGGGCCCTGCCTTATTTAACATTGTCCCAAAACTGATCAAAGAGGAAAAGGATCCTATCAGCTTTTTCAAGGAATACCAGATGAGCCACCCATACCTGGGTACAACTCACTCAACAAGAACTCCCCACTTGAGTGGACCACGATACCGCAAAACTTGGCTTTAAAAGGATTTAGATAATCCTATCAGGTGGTGCTATTAAATTGGACATGGCCTGGACCAATCTTTGGTTGAAACATATCAAAGTTTTATCTAAGATATACATATGTACATATGCATCATCATCATCATCATCATTGTTTAATGTTCACTTTCCATGCTGGCATGGGTTGGATGGTTTGACTGAGGACTGGCAAGCCAGCAGGCTGTACCAGGTTTCATTCTGATCTGGTAAGGTTTCTACAGCTGGATGCCCTTCCAAATGCCAACCACTACAAGAGTGAAGTGGGTGCTTTTACGTGGGCCAGTCAGGCAGCACTAGCAACAACCATGCTCAAATGGTGCTTTTTACATGCCACTGTATATACATATATATATGTATATATGTATGTATGTATGTGTTTGTATCGTAGAGGCCTGTGGCTTAGTGGTTGCAGTGTGTCCTGCCCTCAATTGCAAGGCTGTGAGTTCCCGGTGGTGGTGTTGTGTCCTGCCATTCAGCTGGCAGAAAGGAGTTGTACATGGGATTCAAAAAGGGCCATTCTTGTCCCATTCTCAGTCACACTGAACCTCCATGAGAACTATGTTAAGGATTATGCAATGTCTGTGGAGTGCTCAGCCACTTGTATGCTAATTTCACAAGCAAGTCGTTCCATTGATCAGATCATTGAGCACTCATCGTCATAACTGACGGGAATGCCTGTTAGTTACATATGCATACGTACACACACACACACACACACACATATATATACACACATAAATACATTCATACATATAAATGGGAGAATTTACGAAAAAAACAACAGACGAGGACAGGTGGTGTAAACAACAAAAGGATGTATTAGTTTAACGCTCGGGAATAGAGAAAGTCTTTGACGTTTCGAGCACCGTTAATGGCACCTGTGCCCAGCGTCGCCTTCCTGGCACTTGTGCCAGATGGCACGTGTAAAGACATTCAAGTGAGATCGTTGCCAGTGCCCTCGAACTGGCTCTTTTGCAGGTGGCACGTAAAATACACCATTCTGAGCGTGGCCGTTGCCAGTACCGCCTGACTGTCCTTTGTGCTGGTGGCACATAAAAATCCCCCACTACACTCTCCGAGTGGTTGGCGTTAGGAAGGGCATCCAGCTGTAGAAACTCTGCCAAATCAGATTGGAGCCTGGTGTAGCCATCTGGTTTCACCAGTCCTCAGTCAAATTGTCCAACCCATGCTAGCATGGAAAGCGGACGTTAAACGACGATGATGATGATGATGATATATATATATATATATATATATATATATATATATGTATCCTATGAGATTAAAAGCATTCATTAAAGTTAGTCTCATGTTCCACCTGATGTACATCTGTGTGCGTGTGTTCAATGATGTTTAATTTTATTCAAACCAACAACAAACAGCTAATTATTCACCCACACACAGTCTCATAGACTCTATTATACATTAATCTATATTTATCACTTGTCAACTACTTTTACGCGATAGTTTCAGGTTTTTATCCAAGTGGTCGGAAACACAGACTTTTTTAAACGGTCTTTGTCCCAGGTTTTAAAACAAACGACAAAATGCTTTTATATCACATGATTAGGAACATCGTTGATGCTCTGCTTGTTGCTTAGGAAACGGATAATTAAAACTTCATTCAATGTCTACAATTCAAAGCAAACTGACTTTTGCTCAGGGCAGTGGGCAACCAGCCTCCTCCAGTGGGTTCCATTCAGCTTCTATCGTCACACATCCATTCTACATAATGCTGAGGAATTTCAACCATGTTTCGTGGTCTGCTACCACAACAGCTCCTTTATAGGATCCAGTTAGCTCAAGACATCATCAGGAGGATCCACGTCCGGTTTCGGCCCCTACTCCCCTACCATTTTGACGTGGCGCCTCCCCCCCTTTCGGAGGTGTCTTCAGCTCCGGTGTTGGGTGCATGTCTTCTTTCTTCTATTCCCTGGCCTCTTCAATGCAGCATCAACGAGTGTCAGCGTCCGACTGATTGTCTTGTCAAATTCCCCTTTTTATACCTGCTGCTAGGCTCCAGCAGGCTGCCCCAGCAAGTTGTCACGTGACACTGTCTAAATTTCCCGCTGCTAGGGTCCAGTAGGCAGCCCCAGCAAGTCTTCGGGTCATCTTGAAATGGCCACCACCGGGTAGCATGGGATCTTTGGCCTCCTTTTTTTCACACTCGTTATCAGGTAGTACTCAAGCCATGGTTGTTTTCAAGTCCTGCTGATTGGTTAGGTACAGAATGGAGCCAGCCAGATGGAATCCCTTGCAATGGTCACAACCTCGCTCTTCTCAGAATCTCTTTGTTTCTGACCTGATCTGCCAGTGTGCTCTCAACATCTTTCTCAGATACATTTCATTGAATACAATTAGTTTTCTATTCCTCTTCGTTGTCTTCTTCCAAATCTCTTTCTTTCAACATGGACTCCAAATTGAAACTCACTCCAGCTTCTTCATTAACTTCCACCCATAATCTTTCAGTCTCGTAACACTCTCGTTATGTTTCTCTTCACTGGTTGTCATTAATATAGATTTTTTATTTCATTCCACGTTTCAAGTTTTGTCTTTAGTGCAGGGTTTTGGGGTTTTTTTTGTGCTAAGTTATGAGGGTAGGGTGGAACAAACCAACAGCTGTTGTTATCTAGTAGGAGAGACAGACACAAAGGCACACACAGACGCACACATACATACATACATACATACATACATATATTCAGTCAATATGAGAATAAAAAACTCTTATAGGGATGGTTCTATCTAAGTTACATAATAATAATAATATATATATATATATATATATACACACATATATATGTATGTACATGTGTGTGTATATATACATGTATATATACATGTATATATATATATATATATATATATATATATATATATATATATATATATATATATATATATGTGGTGGTGGAACAAGGATGTAGACGGGGCTATTAGACAAAAGAAACAGGCTTGGAAGGACTGGAAGAACGGTGGTAGCAGGGAATTATACCAATCTGCCAGAAGGGAAGCTAGGCGACAGGTTTATTTAGCCAGAGGGGAAGCAGATAAGAAAAGATTTGCCAATGTTCTGCGCCGTGAGGACCAAAGACTCGAGGTATTTCGTGTTGCAAGACAGTGTAGGAGAGAGAATAGTGATGTTGTAGGAGAGAAATGTGTTCGCATGGATGACGGTACGCTTGCACTAAATGAGGCTGCAAAGAAAGAGGTCTGGAGATGCCACTACGATAGATTGCTTAATAAAGAGAATGAATGGGAGAAATAGAGCCTGCCGTATGTCGACCCAACAGAGGGACCAGCTATCCGAGTTGACAGTACCAGGGTAGATAAAGCAATCAAGAGTATGAAGACAGGGAAAGCCCCCGGCCCATCAGGTATCACTGCAGAGATGCTCAAAATATCTGGCAGTCACCCGTATTACGAACCAGGTGATACACGAAGGAGTCATACCCAATGACTGGTGTAGCAGCACCATAGTCAACTGCTACAAAGGTAAAGGTGATGCTTTAGACACTAATAATTACAGAGGCATCAAGCTGTTAGATCAGGTTATGAAAGTTACGGAGAGGGTCATAGCCCAACTAATTAGGGAGCGAATCAATTTAGATGAGATGCAGTTTGGGTTCGTGCCAGGTAAAAGCACCACTGATGCCATATTTCTAGTGAGACAGCTGCAGGAGAAATACCTAGCCAAGGATAAACCTCTGTACCTGGCCTTTGTTGACATGGAGAAAGCCTTTGACAGGGTCCCCCGATCCCTTATCTGGTGGTCAATGAGGGAACTTGGGATAGAAGAATGGTTAGTGAGAGCTGTGCGAGCCATGTACAGAGATGCTGTCAGTAAGGTGAAGGTTGGAAATGAGTACAGTAATGAATTCCGGGTAGAGGTAGGGGTCCACCAAGGTTCCGTCCTCAGCCCCCTCCTATTTATCATAGTCCTCCAGGTGATCACAGAGGAATTCAAGACAGGTTGCCCCTGGGAGCTCCTCTATGCTGATGACCTTGCACTAATTGCGCAGTCACTATCAGAACTAGAGGAGAAGTTTAAGGTGTGGAAGCAAGGACTAGAATCGAAGGGCCTTAGAGTCAACCTAGCAAAAACCAAAATCCTAATAAGTAGGAAGGTAGATAAAACACAAACCCCTTCAGGTAGATGGCCCTGCTCAGTATGCAGTAAAGGAGTAGGCAGTAACTCTATAAGATGTACCCGGTGCAAGCTATGGACACATAAGAGGTGCAGCAATATCAAAGGCAGATTAACTACAAAGTTAGTCTTTGTATGTGGCAGATGTTCAGGTGCAATAAACACTGTGAACAAACAGGAAACAACT
This sequence comes from Octopus bimaculoides, assembly GCF_046866305.1. Lineage (NCBI taxonomy): Eukaryota > Metazoa > Mollusca > Cephalopoda > Octopoda > Octopodidae > Octopus > Octopus bimaculoides. Next base: position 28,901 of record NW_028315347.1, on the reverse strand, counting down.
TCTATCTCATTCCAGGGAGAAAAACTAGAGGTAGTTGATAGCTTCCGCTATCTGGGTGACCAAGTTAGTAGTGAGGGTGGGTGCGCTGAAAGTCTAACTGCTAGAATAAGAATAGCCTGGGCCAAGTTTAGAGAGCTCTTACCTCTGCTGGCGACAAAGGGACTCTCACTCAGGGTAAAAGGCAGACTGTATGACGCATGCGTACGAACAACCATGCTACATGGCAGTGAAACATGGGCTGTAACTGCTGAGGACATGCGTAAGCTCGCAAGGAATGAAGCCAGTATGCTCCGCTGGATGTGTAATGTAAATGTGCATACCCATCAGAGTGTAAGTATCTTGAGAGAAAAGCTGAACATAAGAAGCGTCAGTAGTGGTGTGCAAGAGAGACGATTGCGCTGGTTTGGACATGTGGTGAGAATGAATGAGGATAGCTGCGTGAAAAAGTGTCACTCCCTAACAGTTGAGGGAACCCGTGGAAGAGGTAGGCCCAGGAAGACCTGGGCTGAGGTGGTGAGGCAAGACCTTCGAACATTGGGCCTCACCGAGGCGATGACTACTGACCGAGACCTTTGGAAATGTGCTGTGCGTGAGAAGACCCAGCAAGCCAAGTGAGATCGTTGCCAGTGCCCTTGGACTGGCTCTTGTGCGGGTGGCACATGAGATGCACCATTTTGAGCGTGACCGTTGCCAGTACCACCTGACTGGCCTTGTAGGGTTTTCGTGCGAGATCGTTGCCAGTGCCCCTGGACTGGCTCTTGTACGGGTGGCACATAAAAGACACCATTTCGAGCATGGCCGTTTTCGTGCGGGTGACACGTAAAAGAACCCACTACACTCTCTGAGTGGTTGGCGTTAGGAAGGGCATCCAGCTGTAGAAACTCTGCCAAATTAGATTGGAGCCTGGTGTAGCCATCCAGTTGCACCAGTCCTCAATCAAATCGTCCAACCCATGCTAGCATGGAAAGCGGACGTTAAACGATGATGATGATGATGATGATGATATATATGGTGAAGGCACATGGCTTACTGGTTAGGGTGTTGAGCTTACAATCATACGGTCAACAATTCGATCCTTAATGGTGCGTTGTATCCTTGAGCAAGACACTCTATTTTGCATTGCCCCAGTCCACTCAGCCGGCAAAAAAGAGTCGTACTTGTATTTCAAAGGACCAATCCTGTCCCATTCTGTGTGACACTGAATTCTCCTGAGAACTATGTTAATGGTGCAGGTGTGTGTAGGGCACTGATCCAATTGAAGGAGGTTGTTCCGTCAATCAGATCAACCGGAACACTTGTCGTTGTAAACAAAGGAGTGCTTGTTTATATACGTATGTGTATATATGCCTGTGCGCTCCATGGAAATGTTGTATTCGTTTAGCCCCAGGCTAAACCAGCCTGAGCAGAGCTTTAGTCATAAGGGTTCCATCTTTGACCCCCCCCCCATTTCTTCTTCTATCAACAAGCCCATGATGCTATGTGTTCTTCTTTTCATCATGTGACAGGGGAAATTTGACTGCTATTTTTAGCAAGTAAAAAGAACTCACATTAGGTCAGAGCTTCCTCAGCTTTTAAGACTTGGTTTTGTGTGTGTTTCTGCCTTTCTGGCTGCTTGGGTAGGTGTGTGTGTGTGTGAGGGAGTGAGTATATGTTATTGTGTTTGCTGGGCATTCCTTAGCCCCCACTCCCACCTCACCAGCCACCCAATACTTACCCCCCCCCACCCCATATGAACTCCTTGTCGGTGGTGTGTGTGTGTGTGTCTGGGTCTGTCCCACCATCGGAATGGGGTGGCAAGGGGGGGGGGGGGCGTCTATGTGGGTTACCCTGCCTCAACTTCCTTCCCAGTCTCACTTGAAACATGATCCCCCCCACCACCACATAACTGTTCCCCCTCCCCGTATCATGTAGAACACAGATACACACATACATACACGCGCACGCAGTCACTGACTCAGTTTCTTTGGCTGTTTGTTTGCATCAGCCCACATCAGGGTGTAAAAGTGCATGGGTATACATATATATATATATATATATATATTATTAATTCATCAATAATATATTTAGGAAATCAATATTTAGTATTTCAAAAGATATATATCCAACATAACATGGTAGCATAATAAATTTAAAAGTTTAAAACATAAAAATAAACATAATATTCATGCTTATTTACACATAAATTTTTATACGCATATATATTTAAACATATATTTATCTATTTTTAGATTTTTATATGTATCGATATTTATATTCCATATTTTTATTTTTATGTTTTAAACTTTTAAATTTATTATGCTACCATGTTATGTTGGATATATATCTTTTGAAATACTAAATATTGATTTCCTAAATATATTATTGATGAATTAATAATATAAAATCACATATATACACACTTATTTGCTCAAGATAATTGAGCACTCAACATAAGTTCAATTATATATTCTTTTAGAATATTACTCATAAAAGTTATATATATACATATATATATATATATATATATATATATATATATATATATACACACAGACATATACACTGCTATATATATATATATATATATATATAAATATATATATATACACACGCACACAGATGCATATATACACACACACATGTAACTATTTGGACTTTGAGTATATGCCTATTCTTATGTCAGTCAAAGCACATTCACCGTTTCAGGCTACCTGATGTCATCCTCCACAGAAACTCTACAATTTTCACTGGATTTATGTCAGGAAACCCACAATGTTTGTTTTGTTTATTGTTGATAAAAGAAACAGAAGATGGATTTAGAATCTTTTATTCAACATGACAATCGTTTCAGCACATCCTTCAATCTGTCCCACCCACATCAGTGAAACTGAGTTCTACAAGTGCTGTGTGTCCCACCTACACTTAACAAGAAAACTTCTTACACAATGAACCAAACTACATCTCTTTCTCACGCATTATGATTACCTCTCACTCCCCAATCTTGTCGTCCTCTTGGCCCAGGGCCACTGTATCCTTACTCTCTGCTTGCCCCCGACCTGTGTATTCTACCCACATGCCTTCTCTCACTCTAGTATTGCCATCTGCTAGCCCCCCCCCCCCAACCTGGATGTTCCACCAACACATAACAAGAACATTTTGCCCTCACCCTACCTCGACAAACCAATCCACGTCTCTTCTCTTTCTCGCAATTCCTCCTTCACTCCACAATCTCCTACAAATCATGCTTACTTGCTAATGGGAGCTTTGGCTCCCTAAACATCGGAGACAGAGGGGATAGTCACAACTGGATTGCCTGTGATCATACTTCTGCTTACTCAGGGTTTAGCTGGAGCAAAATGACAACATAAGCACACGATATCTGCCCCCCACCCCATCACCCTGCCTCTCCCCACTGCTCCTGACACAAATCAGCTCACATGTGGGAACTGGTCTTCATTTAGAAATAGCAGACAAATCTCCCTCAAAATCACACCACATTGCTGTCTTCAAAAAACACGAGATCATGTTGGATGGTCAAGGATGGAAACCCTTTGATCATAAGTCAAGACTCTGACTGCAGCTGAAACCAGGCACAGGGAAATGAGAGCTGTTGTATGGTTGCTCTATCTGCTGAAAATAACAGCTAAATGATCCTCACCTCACTTCTGAACTTCTTCAATAAAGAAAGGAGGACACCTGAAGTCATGCACTTCTAAATATGAGATGGTCATGGTTGAGGCATCTGTGGTCATAGACCTTCTCCACCGAGGCTGGCCTAGGGTTAAACAACGAAAAACCAACAGTGACACTTATAGAACAGGATGTCTCCATCACCACCAGGCACCAGATAAACACACACACACACACACACACACTGACCTCCCCCACCGTGTTGTGTGTGAACAGTTTTCTGTTGCCATGGAAATGTTGACATGAATAATAACAACATGGTGGTGGTGGTGGTGGTAGTTTAGTCCCAGGTCAATCCAGTCACAGCAGACACTCCAGCTGTGACCATCTTGCCTTTCCCCTAAAATTTTGTTTATACAATGTAACTATTTCTAAAATGGGAGCCATTTCAGGGAGATTTGGCTGCTATTTCTCCCAGCTCTAGCTACCATGTAGATGCCTCCCACATTGGTCCATACATAAGAGAGGAGTAGGGTGTGATTTGAGGGAGATTTAGCTGCTATTTCTAATAATGTAGTTAGTAGTGGCGGATCTCCCTCATTGGTTTGTGGTGGAAAGTGGTGGTGGTGAAAGTAGGAGTTGCAGCTTAGGTGATAGTAGCAGTGGTTATGAAGTGAGTAGCGAGTAGGGCGGTGGCAGTGGTGGTGGTGGTGGTGGTGGTAGTTCTGGTGGCAATTTTGTGATGGTATATGTTGCAGCACTTGTAGTGGTGTTGGTAGTGGTGGCTGAGGTGGTAGTGGTGGTGGTGGTGGTGTTGTGATATATGGGTTTTTTTTTTTTTTAGGAAGTCTTCCAGGCTGTGTGTGTATTGACTAACATGTATGTGGGAATTAATGTCATTGCATGTCACTATACATGTATGCATGTACTGTGTGTGTATGCATGAATGCAAGATATATATAGGTATGTGTATGAATGTGTGTGTGTGTGTGTGTACATGTGAATGTATGAGTAACTCTATATATGTATCTGTGTATGCTTGTAGGAATGCAATGTATGTATATAAGTGTGTGAGTGTGTTTGTGTATGCGTCTATGTACGTATAAATATATTTCATTAAATAATCAATGAAAGACAAAGAAAACAACATTGACACCAAACAGGGACAACACCCCACCACCACCGCCGCCACCACCAACAACAACAACAAAAACAACAAGGACAGTAAAAGTGTGTGTACATGTTTGCACTCAAAGTGCATCATCTGTTTGCAACTGGTGGCCACCCCAAATGCCAATGATTGTATTGTTATGGAAATCTGTGGGTGTGTGTGATTGTTTAGCCCTAGGCCAACCCTGATACGGCTGTTCAATGAACAAAGGCGTTCCACTCACGACCAACCTGTGGATTTAAAGTAAACGTACAGGGCTACATTATATCAGGTCGTTAAGAATGAAATGATCCGATTTTGAACTGAAAGTTTATTTTACTTTATCTCAACGAAAAGCAATGCAGTTAATCAAAGAATGCACCTAAATCATCAACACAATTTTGCCATTTTATCAATAACTTATTTATGCTGGTAGCAAAGAATTCTGGAAAGCAACATATAAGTATATGCATATATACACACATACATGTACATGCCTACTTATATATGTATATATATACATGCATATATTGGTACAGGGCATCAAAGAAATGTGAACAAAAAGAGAACCGAGAACATAAAAAAATCACAAACAATGAACAAAGAAAGAAACAAATAGAGAAACGAAACAGGCAACATAAAGAACATTCCCTTCATCAGTTGCCCCCTGTTTTATATACTCCGCATTTCAAAGGCAGGGACCAGATGAGACTTCGTTAAAACAGTCCTTCCCGCAGAAGGTTAAAGTGGTAACAAAGACAGAACAACAAGAACAAAACAGTAAAAACAAACGGTGAGGACTGTTGAGACTTAACGAGCTGATGTGGTGAACGCTGGAGTAACGAGCTTTGAGAAGAGACAGGTAAAAGCACAAGGACTTGCATGGCTTCCAATTAACAGCCAGGGACCCTCACCAATTGGGAAGGATACTACGTAAAATGAGAGACCACTTGAGACCTGCAGCAAAACAAACTTTCGAAAGTCGACGGGGCCAACTTCCAGTCTCAATCTTGCTGAAGAGGACCATCTTTGGGAACTGGCTACTTGGTATCTGAATCACATGGCCAACCCAGTAGAATAGGCTTCCTTCCAGTTTCCATCTACAAAATTCATGTCTAAGGCATTGATTGGTCTGACAGTATAGTATAAAAGACTTAGCCAAGGTACCACACAGTGGGACTGAACCCAAAACCAACTGGCTACAAAGGGGTCTTCCTGACCACACAGCTTTGCCTTCTTGTAATAAATTTTTCGACGAATGTAAAAGAATCCCTTTTTTTGGGAAATGGTGGATTTCGAAGCACAAACGTGAAGCTAATAAATAGAAACATGGAAACTATTTGGAGAGTAAAAATCAAAGAGGCTGCCAGTGAGACTCAAACCCACATCTTTGAACATGACAGATGTTCTACCATTGGACCAAAGCATTTTAGAAACTGATTTGTTTTTTTTGGGGGGTCCAAAATAGTTTTCTCAACTCAGTATTTACAAGGCCTTATTTATAGCTTCCTCTGTGTACTTCAAGACACTTCGAGGAAAAAAAAGCCGTGTATGAGGGGAGAGGGTGTGAGGGAGTGAATATATCTATGTATATATATATATATATACGAGATTATATCATGCATACGTGTGTGTATATATATATATATGCACCACCCACGTCAACACGACAACAGTGAAATGTTATATCCCCCACCCCCACCCCCATTGCACCCCCCTCCTCTCTCTTGGGTGTCCTAAGAAAATAGTCTGCTGTTTTACTTCCTTCACATAGAGCCTCTTGGGGGCGATTCATTGTGTTCTACTTAACACCACCACCACCACCACCACAACCATCGCATTCACCATCATCATCATCATCATCACTGTCACCAGCATTACTGCTATCATCGTCATGACCACCACCACTACTACTACCACCATCATTGTCATCATCATCATCATCACCACTACCACCACTACTACCACTATCATCACCATCATCATCATCAAAAATTGGTGAGTAACTTTTATGTGGTACCTTACTTTACAAGAAATAGCAGCTAACTCTCCCTGAAATCACTGCTTAGCTGTCTTAAAGTTGGAAAGACCCATTAAATTATATATTCCAAGATACACTAGGGCTGAATTAAAACCAAACAAAATCAAGATAATCATAGTTGTAACACCCACCATCATAGGTCTACTGGATCAGTATTGCCCTAGGGTTAAACAACATGGCAGACCCTCTTATCATGCTCAAGGTCACAGTCAACACACAAAAACAAGGAACTACATTCACACAACGTTGCAGGACCCTCCCTGAATTGGCTGTATCTCTACTACGTAATCCCTTAAGTATTCAGGGACAGTTCTGCAGCCCTTCCCCTTAACAATGATTGCCCTATACACCACCACCACCACACCACCACCACAAGAATCTCCTGGGATATTCAAATACTTTCCTCATCTAAAATATAAGAGAGTAAGGTGTGGTTCGAGGAAGATTTGGCTGCTACTTCTAACAGGTGTAGCCACCATGCAGAGGTCTCCATCATTGGCTCATACATACATACATATATATATATATATATATATATACATATTTAAAAATTTAAGGAATGGAGAAAACGCATGTTATAATTGCATACTTTATTCCTACATATGTTTCAAAGGATTACAACCTGTGTGATCCATAGGGATCTGTGATATTAAAATTGTAACCTTCTCTTCAGGGAATGCATGGGAATCATCTTAAACGTAAGACTTTATGACCGATTATGAAAACAATAGATGGATAAGGTTATGACTTGATTCATTTGAAAAAAACCGTTAGAGAATTGGACGCTACCGGATAGTGGGTTGGACAACACATACATATAACTGTGTGAAAACATACATGCATACATAAAGACATATACATATATATACACATATATATACACATATATATATATATATATATATATATACACACACACACGTATACACGCATACGTCCACATTTACACATATGCACATACGTACCCAAGCCTATACAAATATACCCATATGTGTGCATGTCCCCATACACATATATACATATATATATATACACATGTATAAATAGAAATAGACACATACATATACTCATACATATACATCTACGCCTATAACCGAATAAACAGATACGCATATACATATACATACATGTATACAAACACATACGTAAACACACGCATGCACGTACATACATACATACATACATACATACATACAAATACATATATATAAAAGAAAAAGAACTCAAGTGTTTTCATATATACATACATACACATACACATACATATATATATATATATATATATATATATACACATATACATACATATATATACACACAAACACACATACACGCATACATACATATATACACACATACATACAGATATATGTACATACATACAGAACCTAATAACTCATACATATGGATTTATACAAATACATACACAATTATATATACATATACATAAATATGTACACATATACACACATATATACTTACAAACATACGTACACACACCCACACAAGTATACATATATACATACATACACACAGATACACTCACACACACACATGTGTATACACCCATACATAAAAACATGGTATATAGCAGCAAAACACACACACACACACACACACACACACTCAGACATGCACACACAAGGAGACAGAGGTACATACATACATATACACACATATACATAAAAACACACACAAACACAGGAATATGCAGAATACATACATGCATGCATGTATGCATACACACCCATACATACATATATACATATGCACACACACACAGACATACATACACACACATGCACGCATACATACACACACACTGAGACACACACATGCATAAATAACGGACAGAGTCAAGACTATTGATAAGTTTGCAAGACGCAACGAAAGTTTTAGGAAAATAAAAATAAGAAATAAGTGGAAATGTTACCGGTGAGTGTTAAATTTGAAGGCACAATAAGAAAATGACTCTCCCCAGACACAACAGAAGATGCTTCAACACACGAAATGACATAAAATAAGTCTTGGGAACCAAATCCAAAAAAACGAAATATATATATATAATTATATGTATGTATATATATATATATATATATATTTATACACACATATGTATTTATTGTGTGTGTGTCATCATCATCATCATTTAGCATCCATTGTCCATGCTGGTATGGGTTGGATGGTTTGACTGGGTTGGCACACTGGAAGGCTGCACCAGGCTCCTCTCTGATTTGGCATGGTTTTCTATAGCTGGATGCCCTTACATGCCAATTTGTACTGTACCAGTATCTGCCACAACTGCGGTTTTGCTCAGCTTGATGGGTCTTCTCAGTCATTGCCTCCATGAGGCCCAACACTTGAAAGGGACTCAGTCACTTTGCCTCCATGCAACCCATGTATATATATTATATATATACAACAAATCCATTTCAGCACAATCTTCTTTGTTTGCATGAGCCCTTCTTCTAACAAGCACCAGGATTGGGATTTTCTGCTGTTGTGTGGGAGCCTGATTGGTGAAATCAACTGAAATACTTCTCTAATATTGTAATGTACTAACATATGTGCATGGGCACCACATAAAAAGGAACTCAGTTCACTCTGTAAAGTGGCTGGCATTAGTTAGGAAGGGCATTCAGTCATAGAAACCATACAAAACAGACAGTAGAGCTGCTCTGAAGAGTGCAGGGTTACATAATTGGACTGTTATCTAACAACCTATTAAGCCCCAAGTGCAAAACCGACTGGTAAGGATGGCCACAATGGATACATAGTACTATAATACTGTACACTTCAATCAATATATATATGTATGTATATATATACACACGCTTTCCCAAGGTGCTATGCAGTGGGACTGAACTTGAAGCCATGAGATTACAAAATTAGTTTCTTTCCCACACAGCCATGTCTCTGTCTGTATGATAAATTTATTAAGTTTTCTTTTTTGTATATCACTACCTTAAGAATATAAAGGGTTGCTATTTTTAGTACAGTGCCTATAGAAGAGCTTCAAGTAGATAGTGGAGAACTGTTCCACCCCAGTCCAATATCACAGGACCATATGTATATTGTGTCTACAGTGAATCTGTTTATGACACAGATGGGGGTTTGCCTTATTGAAATTAGCTTTAAAAAAAAAAAGGGTGGGGTTTTTCTCTCAAAGTATTCTGTTTCCCTATTTTTATTCACAACCCATGGGTGATTTATCTGAAACTCCTCTTTTCACCCTCCTTCAAAACTTTTTTTCACAACAAATCCAGATAAAATTGTAATCTACTCCATTTGTAAACAATTTTATCTTCAAATATTCATGTTTGTTGCATGCAGCTATGAGGAAACAAAGTTACGGTGTTGGGGTACACTTCTGTTGGACATTAATACAACCTTGAAACATGTATCTCACAGTGAATTAAGACTGAATTGTGAAGTTGAAATCTTCAATTATAAAAGCCTCTTGAAAAGCACATGATAATTAAAATACATTAAAAGAGACCGACAGAAGTACTAGGCTTGCAAAGAATAAGTCCCGGGGTCCATTTCTTTGACTAAATGGTGGTGCTCCAGCATGGCCACAATCAAAATGATTGAAACAAGTAAAAGAATATATTGCTAAGGCATTGAGATCCAAATAACCTGGTGTGAAACTGAAAATACACCAGAATGACACATTAGTCAAGTAGGGAGCAGTAATAAGAAAAGGAATGACAAAGGAAGGAGCAATCATCCTAGAAAGTTCAGAAGATGATCGTTTATTCCTTTCTCATCTCTTCTCTTCTACATACATGTACACACACACACACACACACACACACACACACACACACACACACACACATGCACAAACACACATATAACTACAGACACATGCAAATTTAGGGATTGGAACAGGTGAAAATCCCAGTAACATATGTCTCCCAGCTAGCAGAACCTTATTCTCTTGAGATATTTTGACAACAATGTAACCTTCATTTAACTAAGGTGTATTCACCCTTATCAGTAGCTAGTGGAGTACCCCTCGTTAGGCTAATTACTATTTCTGAGGTTCTGCTGGTGATTTTATCTCCTCTGTTCCCTAATTTTCGAAAACATTTACAATCTTCTTTGACAATAAACCACTAATGTTCTTCAAAGTTGCTTTTTATACTTTCTACTATGGACTGCTTGAAGCTTACTCACTTCCTACACCTTGATCCTGAGATCTTGCACTTAAATATATACACACATATATATTTACATATATCAATATCTCTCTATCTATCAATCTAATACAACAGCAAGACTCTCATCGGCAAGACTATTTAAGCAGGAGAATTAAGACATTCGCTCTCTTTCTTCTTTCCCATTTCCTCTCACGCTTTTACATAGTGTTGGTGTATTTGTTGATTGTGTGAGGAGGGGTCGACTGTCTTGTGCTTTCTCTCCGCCTTAAGCAGGATCAGCAATGCCAACAGTAAGGAACATGTTCTATTCAGACCTTAGGGGGTCCGAATTGTCCTCTTCGGAGGAGTGGCTCGTATGAGCAGTTGATAGAATGGACAAGTGTTTAAGGAAGAAGAAAGATTTGCTGAAGTGACAGAAGTCACAAAAAAGGAGGTGGACCTGACAAACATGGAGAAATATGAGAAGATGGCACGTAGGATCGGTGGTGATGCTAAGTTGTCCCTACTCCAGAAAGTATTGGAAAATATGGGTAAGAAAACAGTAAATATATAAGGTGTACTCAGTGGAAGAAAGGAAAATTGAAAACGTTGAGGCAGAGGAAGCAGATTTGGAACAATTGTGGTTCAAGAAGGCAGGAAAGGCAAAAGAATATGCTGTAACCACAGTAACCTACATATCTTGGAAGAAGGACTTCCAGGATTAGGGTGGAGAGAATCCCACCAGAAACAGATGTGGCTTGGGTTGTGGCGGCTGTTCTTCTCGGAAGTAAAGAAGAAATAGCCGTCCTGCAGGCCACGAAAACAGAAAATTCTGTATGGAAAGAGCAAACATTGGACCTGATCATATTGGGTATTGGCAGAACCACTGAAAATATGGTGGAAACGGTGACCATTGGAGACGTAGTGTTGAGAGTGGGGGTGGGGGTGGAGGGCAGAACCCCTGGTTGCTTTAAATGTGGCTAAAAAAGGCCTCTGCAGAAGCAGAGAAGTCAGGAAGAAGTTAGAAAGGGGCCGGAGAAGGTGCAACAGGAAGAAAAGAGAAACAAAGAACAGTGGATGGTAGCTGAAGGAAGAGGAAGAAAGGACAGATTGAATTAGAACCCCAAGCCATACACCCCGTCCCACCCCACCTTCTCAGCCCCCCCCCCCTCCACCCATTCCCCTCCGATACAAAGCAAGTGAAAAAAAAACAAATACAAAAAAACACAAGGCTCAACAGGCTCCCCCCCTCCCACTGGAAATTGTTTCGCGCGTGTTTGAAAGGCGTAGACCAAGAAGGGATCCAGAAGAGAACAAAATGGAGGACCGCAAGATTTGTGCATGTCGATGGATGGACAAAACACTCAGGTGTCCGAAAGCCAAAAAGACGACGAAATATTGAGATTCAGGAGGGGTTATAAGTGTTGGAAGGTGAAATGTGATTTAAAGACGATATCAGACAATATAAAGTACGACGAACTGACCCAGAGATACTCCACAGCCATTACAAGCCTTCAATTCCATTACAACTTTCTCTCTCTCTCTCTCTCTCTCTCTCGAGCTATAGAAAGACAAATACACACGTTATATACCTACAGACATCTATATAAACACACATGTAATAATAAACTGACACGTTTCCGAAGAAACCTTTCACTAAAAAACACATTTTCGAAGGTGAGGGGCGTGACTGCATCCGCACCCTTTTTCTTTAAACATGTTTTATAAATGACATTTGGCAGAAATACGTTTGAAAACAATAATAAACGAATGCTGAAATTATAAAAATTAGTAGTAACGAAGTCTGAACAAAAGCAAAAGCATGTTAGTGTTTTGTTTTGTCTTTTTTGAAACAAGCGAAAGCCAATTAAAAGGAAATCTCTTTGCCTTACCTTGTTCGAAAATGTCTGCGATTCAGCAGAAGACATCAGCTGTGAAATGGTTTTGGCTTCTTTTGCGATTTCTGGCGCAGAATTTTTCAGCGAATAACTTGTATTTTTCGATTTTCTGGAGATAGAAGGACAGAATAAAGGTGAATTTTGTGGTTTATGCTTTGTCGGGTGTTGAACGAGAGAAATGTTTGAAATTTACCCCTTTTTTTTCCCACACATTCGAATTCACCGCCATTAATATGCGCACACACCTGCTATTGCGCACGCGCACGCGAGTCGTGACTAGTCGATCCTACAATAACAATCTATTGCCAATGCATGTATGCACAAAACATGCAGGACGGTTTGTTTTGGTTTTTTTGAACAAAGTAAATAAAACACATTGTAAACAAAACGCAAACACCCTCATACATGTTTTGTGCGTGGCGCACGCGCGCTAGGTAGTCGTAGGATCCACTAGTCACGTCTCGCATGCGCGGATGCGCGCCCTGGATCCAATCTTCTTGAATCGTACCTTGATATAATGTTTTCATTTCAAAATAAAACCAACAAAAATAATCTCCCATAATCTTTACCTCCGCTGATTTTTACATACCCCGATGACCGATCTAAGAAATTTGGGGAACGATTTACCGTCTGGTGAATGGAACCGAGTATATGCAGATTCCAATAGCTTGCCAAATTGTCAGTCATAAATTTTCTGCAAGAACGTTTTGTCTGATAACATTCTCCAACATCTCTGCACTCCTATCGGGTAGACGTTGAAGAAATCCTTTTTCTGGTTGTGGTGTCATAACATCCAACAACCCAAGTTTTGCGACACATTCGTCGTCCATTGTTCTTCTTTTTGAAGAACAAACTTTCATGGAACTCCACTCTATGGTCCGGACCAGCAATTGGAGTTTTGTCCGGCACCAGTTTTTTGCCAAACAAACATCTCTACAGAACTGGTGCCACTGAACGGCAGTTCTTATATCAATGCAATTTATTCTTGCAGATATCGTGACAGTTAATTCGAGAATGAAAAATAAAATTAAACACTAAATAAAAAAATAAAAATTCCATATAATGGCAGCTTGGAGTTTTCTCCAAAGGTTCCTTTCCTGATGGAAAGAGGAATTGTATCTTTTTTACTTTTAGCTCACTTTCTTTTGACAAAATCCCGTCAATAGAACGACAAGAATTTTGAAAATTCATTGAACAGCCATGCTACATGGCAGTGAAACATGGGCTGTGACTGCTGAGGACATGCGTAAGCTCGCAAGGAATGAAGCCAGTATGCTCCGCTGGATGTGTAATGTCAGTGTGCATACCCGTCAGGGTGTAAGTATCTTGAGACAAAAGCTGAACATAAGAAGCATTAGTTGTGGTGTGCAAGAGAGACGATTGCGCTGGTATGGACATGTGGTGAGAATGGATGAGGATAGCTGCGTGAAAAAGTGCCACACCCTAACAGTTGAGGGAACCCGTGGAAGAGGTAGGCCCAGGAAGACCTGGGCTGAGGTGGTGAGGCAAGACCTTCGAACATTGGGCCTCACCGAGGCGATGACTACTGACCGAGACCTTTGGAAATGTGCTGTGCGTGAGAAGACCCGGCAAGCCAAGTGAGATCGCTGCCAGTGCCCCTGGACTGGCTCTTGTGCGGGTGGCACATAAAAGACACCATTTTGAGCGTGGCCGTTGCCAGAACCGCCTGACTGGCCTTCGTGCAGGTGACACGTAAAAGCACCCACTACACTCTCTGAGTGGTTGGCGTTAGGAAGGGCATCCAGCTGTAGAAACTCTGCCAAATTAGATTGGAGCCTGGTGTTGCCATCCGGTTTTACCAGTCCTCAGTCAAATCGTCCAACCCATGCTAGCATGGAAAGCGGACGTTAAACGATGGTGATGATAATGATGATGTATGAGCCAATGAAGGAGGCCTCTACATGGTAGCTAGACCTGCTAGAAATAGCAACCAAATCTCCCTCAAAATCACACCCTACTCTCTTATCTATGTATATATGTATGTATGAGCTAATGAGGGAGGCCTCTACATGGTAGCTGGACCTGCTAGAAATAGCAGCCAAATCTCCCTCAAATCACACCCTACACTCTTACCTATGTATATATGTATGTATGAGCTAATGAGGGAGGCCTCTACATGGTAGCTGGACCTGCTAGAAATAGCAGCCAAATCTCCCTCAAATCACACCCTACTCTCTTATCTATGTATATATGTAAGTATGAGCCAATGAGGGAGGCCTCTACATGGTAGCTGGACCTGCTAGAAATAGCAGCCAAATCTCCCTCAAATCACACCCTACACTCTTACCTATGTATATATGTATGTATGAGCCAATGAGGGAGACCTCTACATGGTAGCTGGACCTGCTAGAAATAGCAGCCAAATCTCCCTCAAATCACACCGTACTCTCTTATCTATATATATATGTATGTATGTATGTATGAGCCAATGAGGGAGACCACTACATGGTGGCTAGACTCAGGATATGCTGCGTCATGTGGTTCTGGATTTGTTAATGACAGGATGGTCATGGCTGTGATACTTTTGATCATGGATTTTGCTCAATCTGGACTAACCTGAGGTTAAACAA
Source organism: Octopus bimaculoides (assembly GCF_046866305.1). Lineage (NCBI taxonomy): Eukaryota > Metazoa > Mollusca > Cephalopoda > Octopoda > Octopodidae > Octopus > Octopus bimaculoides. The sequence continues at coordinate 13,467 of NW_028315347.1, read as the reverse complement.
CACCAACAACAACAGCCACCACACTCCCCCCTTAATCCTTCAGCATCCTCACAACATCAGAAAAGAGGATGGTGTTCAACCACATTCCCATCTGGCAAACAAAACACTTCACAACCACTTGAAGACAGAACCACAGCGCAGAATGAGGGCAAACCAAAGTGTCAAGTGATCCAACACCATCTAAAAATGCTGTTGGTCAATTAGGATTGTTCCGATCACTGGAACAGCCTGCTCGTGAAATTAACAAGCAAGTGGCTAAGTGCACCACAGACATTTTTTACTGTTTTCTATATGCTTCAGCCATTTGACTGTAGTCATGCTGGAGCATCGCCTTAAAGGGTGTTAGTCGAAGAAATCAACCTCAGAACTTATTCTATCGCTTTCTTTTGTTGAACCACTAGGTTACAGGGACACAAACACACCAGCATTGGCTGTCAAGGAATGGTGGGGACAAACACAAAGACACACATATATGTGATGGGCTTCTTCCAGTTTCTTTCTACCAAATCCACTCACAAGGATTTGCTTAACCTGAGACTATAGTAGAAGACAAGGTGCGACTGACATGCATACGATAGATGTAGTTCTCAGGGAAATCCAACACAGAACACAGAACATGATAAGCTGGTCCACTGAATTACAGGTATGACTCATTTCTGCCAGCTGAGTGAGCTGAAGTAAAGTGTGGGAACCAAACCCACACCCTTACGATTATGAGCTGAATCTCCTAACCAGGAGCCACACACCTATAAAATAACAACATAACAGGATAATCAACCGACATCTAATCCGTTGTCCCCCAGACATTGCCAGGCAACTATTTCAACCCTGGATAAATCACCAAGAAAACTGGTTCCAAAATAACAGACTGCCAAACCCTATCTGATTTCTTAGCAGCAAACCCCATGGAACATCAGACAACTGACCCCGCTCCACTTAAACCCACAGAGATATCTCACATGCAAGAGACAAAACTACCAGGAGATACGTACAAGTGCAGGTGTGTAGCTTAGTGGTTAGAGGGCTTAGACGATTACAATTAAACACATGTATATTATCATTTATTAAATTGCATTCAATTTGCCATGCATTATTCGTTTCATTATCCATCATCTTTTCCTTCAATTTTCAGGTACATTGAAGACCCTTTATTTGTCATTGCTTCAATCGACGTGAACAAAGTGTCTGGCAAAAAGTTCTGCTGAGATCGAAAGGAAACTTTATCCACAAAACACACAGAGAATGTGCAGCAATGAAGGCCAAACAGTGGTGGACGAACATAATCCCTTAAAGACTGACACTTTCAAAGGTGGCTCTGCATGTATGTGTGTGTGTGTGTGTGTAACAGAGTTTTGTTGAGTTGAAGTGGGATTTAAAGGGTGTAAACGAAGAGGCTACCAAGCGCAAGTTGAACCAAGACGGAACTAACTACAACTGTAGCTATTAAGACTGAACACTATACTATACATTACACAATGTAGTCCTAGATACACTCTGTCTGAATAACAGAAGGGACGGTCATTGCTGGAACATCTTTGATTGTAGAGCTGCCCGGATCAGGACTGACCTGGGATTAAACAACAACAACTGGCCTATACGTTTTGGCTCGAACTGCTAGAAGTAGTAACCAAATCTCGATTAAAATCCCACACAACTACTTCAAGCAGAGACGTAGGAATAGGATGGGATGGTCACGGCCAGAGTGACTTTGAGCACGAGCCTGCTCAGTCAGGTTTGACCCTGGGTTAAATAACAACACGCACACTATAATACAAAAGTAGCCTATATGCCTCTTTTTTCGAACCGACAAGTTACAGGGGCATAATCGCATCAACATTAGTTATACGGCGATGGTGGGGTGACATACAGACACACAAATACATACATTCGTATATATATGCGTGCGTGTTTGTGTGCTTACATATGTACCTACCTACGTCTCTCTCTCCCTCTCTCTCTCTCCACACACACATATATACATATATATATAGAGAGAGATATATATATATATATATATATATATACATATGTGATAATATATGGTAAAACCATATAACCGGAGGGGAGCTTACTCTCCAAGTAGAGAAGTGGGTAAATATAAATAGACCTCGTAACGATACCAGCTTCCAAATGGTTTCACGGCGAATTGGGGCCCCAAGTGACCTTTGTAAAGTCATTGGGGAGATTCCCGAGCCGATTATCGAGGTCTATTTAGATTTATATATATATCGTATATTTATAAAGAGGGCAAATTTAGCCATTTCTCCGTAGATTGAAAAAAAAGATGAACAACTGTAATCGATTTCCGAACATTATTGGGTTCTCATCAAACATGAAAAATAGAATTTATGTTGAGTCAGTCTCAATAAGTATAGATTTATTCATCGGAGAAAGTTACATAGTGACTGAAGGTTCGAGAGTTTCGTGCAGAGGCACTTATCAAACTAATTAAATCAACGTTTTCTATATAAAACGAAAAAGCAGGACAGTATCGGAAACAGATATGACGCAGATACTATTTTATATATAGGCGGGAAGAATTTTGGTTAATAATATGACAGAATTAAGGCAAGATAAAAAATGAAAGTTGTCAATATATAAGGTATTCTGCCTAAACTACGTCTTTAAGATACGATTTGTTAGTAGTAACGCAAAAAGGAAACTATTTCCTAAGGAACTCAAGCAGATAGAGAGGAATAAAGACAAAAGGAAAGTAAAGATTTAATGAAAAGGTGAATCAGGTTGGAGTTGAAAAAAAAGGCACTTACCCAGGCAGTGGTCAAGCAAATAATGGTATGGAGTATTAAATGGTCGTTTTGTATTGAAAGAATTTTGAAGGGGTTTTATTTTTAGACTGGGGTCAAACGGTCGAATCCAGTCAACCGTGTTTTAAGTCTTTAGCAACACCAATTACAAAGAACTTGGGAGTGGTACTAAAAGATGGAGAGAAGTATTGACAGACAGAAACTAGGTGGGAGCTGTCTTCAAGAATTCAAGTAATGCTATATATTCAAAATTAACCATACATGCTGGTTTTGTTGTTGTTATTGTTGCTGCTACTGTTGTTATTGTCAATTAAGTTTTGGTATTTTGACGCTATTTGCCTTCAGTTCAGAAGTTAGTGGTTCTAAACTCCCTAGGGAATTTTATGCCAGCTTCATTACTTTTATTTATTTATATGTTTATTTTTTTCTTTGTTTTGAAACGAGATCGAACTTAAGCATTTTATACCGATAGATTTTAAACACTTTTTTTCTGCAACTGGTAAGATTTTGTAGGGGATGCAAATTTTGATCTTGCAACCCCTGAAAACTCTAGGGGGTGTGGGTGCACCCGCTGCACCCCCTGTTCCCGGCCCTTGTATATATGCCTGTTTATATTTATATATATATACACACATACATATATATAGCGTGTATGTGCTTCATAGAAGCCCACAAATTTATATATATATATAAAAGAAGAGGCGGGGAGCAGTAAATTTGAGTAAAATCTATTTAAGATTTAGTTGTTAAGTTAAATAAATGAGGGAAAGTGCGAGAGTTCCGTGAATGGATTTCGTCAAAGTTTGACGAGTCTGAATTACGAAACTCTTGAGTAACTTACGTAACCCTTCATAGATAGGTGTGTGTGTGTGTGTGTGTGTGTGTGTAGATAGACAGACAGAACGTAGACCGTTAGACAGACAGATAGATTTCTTTATTAGCTACACAGGGCCGTATACAGAGGGGAAAATACAATGTAGAACTTTTCTATTCGAAAGAAAGAAAGGAAAACAAAAACGATTAAAAAAGTTTGGGGCGTGTAAACAGCAAAATAAAGTGGAGTAAAAAGGTAAAACAAATTAAGTTTATCTGTGGAAAGAGGAGTCTGCGAAAAAGACCACGGTGACCTCAGGCAAGGAACCGAAACCAGTGCCCTAAGGACAGCTTCTAAGTAACGATGGTCAACCTTATCGAAAGCTTTCGATTGATTCAAACTGATCGGTGCCCCCAACCATGCACGATTCCTTAACTACCCTGTCTATGATGTAACGCATCAGATGGAAGTTGTCATGGATACTCCTGTCCGGCACAGCGCATGTTTGCGTCTCAACGATAAGCTCCAACCTCTCGGCTAGCACCGTGGCCAAAATTTTCAAATCTGCGTTGAGCAGAGTGATGGGCTGAAAATGATCTATAACAATCTCCTTGTTTGGATCTTTCTTTAACGCTACCACCGCTCCCCACCTCAAAAAACTGCGGATACTCCCATTTTGATGCCAGTGACAGTAGACTGCAGCCAAAATGCCTCCAAACAAGTCTGGAATATGACAATAAGGCTCGTAAGGCAGACCGTCCAAGCCCAGCCTGTCATTGCACCACATACACTCCAAGCCATGCAGGTAGGCACTAAAGTCCACCCTGCATTCTGACCCACCAGTTGTCCCGTACAGTCGGGCAAATTACTGTTGAAAGGCCTCACACATCCTTTCGGGCTCGAGTAATTCGTGCCCCTGTTCATCTGTCAGAGACCGAATGGTGGCTTTGTTGCCTTGTTGCGCCTCTGCCACTTTGACCTCTCAGGTGGCTCCAACTCCTTCGTTTCCCAGAGCACTCATCCTAGCTCTGACAACATATCCTTCGTGTTTGGCGTTGAAATGTTGGTCATGGGCCAACCTCACTGCCAACACATTGGACATAATGCCACATGTATGTGCCTCTTCTAATTTCTTAACTAGGTCTCCCTCTATTCTATTTCGATCTATCACTAGAGCCTTTTTATACCTAACCGAGTCTATTTTAATTGCTTTCTTTAGGGCATACCACCATCTATTGTTGATGCTGGTGCCCGTCAACGCCCTCTTAACTAGTGTGCTAATCCGGTCTCTGTAAGCCTGGCACGCCGTGAATAACGCATCTAGTTTCCAGTAACTGGGACCCTGCCTATGACTCTTATCTAAGTCAAACATACAAGTCACAAATTTATGACCTGTGTAGCTGACTATATGAAACTGTGGACAACCTACACTATCCCTATCCACTGTCCTGTAGAACACTATCTAACTACGATCAGGATGGCCCGATGCGATTGGTCCATGTCCACTTTAGTGCATTCAAGTGGTCCAGTCGGTACCTATCAGACAGTTGGAAATGTCTGAGTGGGTCTTTGAAGCATTTACATCCCCTTCTATTTCTATCTCTACCCACGTAGTCTAGTTGCATGTCCAAGGTAGCGTTCCAATCCCCCACTGAAAGTAAAAGTCGAGACGTTCCCAGGAAAACCTCTAGACGTCGAAAGAAATCCAGCTGACCTGTTAAGGACGGTGCATAAATTGTTATCGGTCGAAAAGCACACCCATTACTACCATTGACATCCAAAACGACCAGCCTACCCTCCGGGTCTAGGAATATTGCTCTTACTTTGAGGTCCAGACTCTTCCTAAAAGCACCATGGTACCACCTCCTCCCATTCTTGGCAGACACGGAGAAAAACAAACGTCAAATTGTCTGCTGAACATGTGTTGGGGAGACCGTGGGTTGTGGAGTCTGGTCTCACTGATGGCTATATGTCTATTCTGTGACTCGATCTCATTTAACAGACAGCCTTGTTTCCATGGGGACCCCAAGCCACGCACATTTATACAACCTATTCTAAGCATGTTCCTATCGAAAGTTGTGTTTTACAAACAAAAGGAAAAGAATGAGAGAGAGAGAGAGAGAGAGAGAGAGAGAGAGAGAGAGAGAGAGAGAGAGAGAGAGAGAGAGAGAAAGTCACTGTTTGAAGGTTGGTTGTTCCCCTCTTCAAAATCATTTCTCAGAATGTTTTTTGTCCATTTTTTTTTTCCTGTTAATTACTTTTGAAATCTCCCTCCTGCATCAAGGTAGAGAGATTTCAGTATGTTTTGTGTCACGTGAAGGAGGTTTTTTTGTGTTGTGCATGGGTGATTGTTTGTTTTCACATTCACTTCTGTTGGTGTATTACATTAGGTCTGAATTGTTTGTGTTTATTGCTATCAACTTTCGTAGGGCCATTTGGTATTCATGTGTTTGTAGTGTTGCTGTCAATCTTTTTTATTTTGTGTGGGAGTTTTGCTCTTCTGAGCGGTGAACCCTCCCTGCTTTGTTTGATTTTATGTCTCTTTTCTTTCCCCTTTTTCTTCTCCCCACCCTCCATGGCCATTTGCCATTCTTCTTTTAATTTTTACCGTTGTCACCCGATAACCAAGGTAAGTGGGAATCCTTAGAAATCCCCTGCAATCCAAACACTTTTTGTCGAGTGTCCCTTTGCCCGTTCTTCCGTATCAAATCTAACCTCGATCCAGGCAAATCTTTGCACTCTTGCAATATATGTTTTGAATGCTCATTATGACCTGTACACATTTCCCAACTGTTTCTTAAGTGGCCCCTTCTAATATCTTATTTTTTATGTTCAGGGTTTTGTAAATAATGGGGGTTTTTTGGGGTGGGGATGTCTTACAAAATGCTGTGTGAGGTGTTCAGTTTAATGGTTCTGTCTTCTTTATGTAATAATTGTTTACATTGTAGAAGTTCTTCCTTTGAGAAGGACTTTAAATATTTCTTTTGCTTTAAAACAGAAGCAAAATCATTTAGTTTGTCCGTGACATTGTTTGTTGTTCGGTGATGGCAGTTTTCAGGACGGAAGTGAGAGTAGTGGTGAGAGGAGAAGTGATAGTCGGGGTTGCCCTGCTGCTCGTTGTTTCATTAGTGTCTTCGTTGTTTCTGCCTCCCCTTCCCACTTGTATCAGTATGTGTATTGTCCTTATTCAAAAGGGTGAGTGTAACAGTGTCTCAATGTGTTGAGTGTTATTTGAAGTCTGCCTCGTCGGCGGCAATGGTGGAAATCCCAATTTTAATTTAAAGACCGAAACACTTGGCAGTCTTAGAAAGGCTGTCCATTTTTCTAGACAGATGAAAAACATTTTTATGAAATGTTTTAAATTCGAAAATTCACCCTTTAAAGGGTGAAAGCCTCGCTTGAGGCCAGGCAAAAGTTGTTGGGCAGCTTTTTAACAGAGAAAAATGACTTCAGCTTACGGAAGTCAACGTAACAAACAGCCGACAGATAGACAGACAGATGGGTGTACTGACGGACAGTCAGACAGATAGATAGGGGGATGGACTGACAGACAGATAAGCAGATATACATATATATATATATATACACTAGCAGAAATACCCGGCGTTGCCCGGGTTAAAGAGAATAATGAAATCTAAAAACGCCGTCTAGACTACGCATCATCTTTATATATAGAGATGTATATACACACACGCACCCAAACACACGTATATATATATGTATATCAATATAAATATATGAAAGTCAATGAAGTTTCGTTAAAGAAGGTGATCATGTACATACTTTCTTGCTGTTGTGATTATAACACCTCATTGTAAACTATGTTCCTTGTTTTCCCTTGTGGAGCATATACAAATAGGTTTTTTGTTGCTTCCCACTCTTGAGCAGCCAACATACAGTTGTCCATGTGAGAAGCAGGGCTCTTCCAAGAGAAGACCAGCTACAGACAGTGTTTGGCCCTGATATTTGTTTATGGACATGGCAAAAGTCACACGAAGGGGGAATTCTAGTCTTCTGAATGTAAAAGGAATGTCTGCTCCTGATGGAGTAAGAGGAATTCTTGGAATAAAGACGTCATCCCCTTTTGCAAATCCAGAAAGAATGGTAGCCTCGATAACGTGTGACATCATTTTCTAAATAATGCTCATCTGTTATGTTCGGGTTAAAATTTCATCAACATCAAAAATATATGCAAAGAGTATAATTTCCAAATTTCATAAAGATCCATTCAGTACTTTTGACGTAGTTTTGGATAAGAAAACAAATGACTAATGTGTGTGTTTGTGTGCATGTGTGTGTTTGTGTGCATGTGTATGTGTGTGTGATGGGTGTATATATGTATAGATATCTGTATGCATGTATATATGTATATATGTGTACATATTACATGTACATCTATATATATATATATATACATCTACACATATGCATACATATACATGTATATATAGATATATATATATATACATATACGTGTAAATCTATATGTATACATATACATCTCTCTCTCTCTTTCTCTCTCTCTGAAAGTATCTGTCATTACAGTATCGAAATGGTGTACATATACATATATATGTATACATATACATCTCTCTCTCTCTCTCTCTCTTTCTCTCTTTCTCTCTCTGTGAAAGTATCTGTCACTACAGTATCGAAATGTGATTGTTTCAGTTAGTGGAATAGTTTCATTTTTAAAGTGAAAGTATTTGACATGAGTGTTTTTGTTTCACTTTTGACACGTAATAGTGGAGGAGATATTATGTTGCCGTGTGCTCGAACTCTGCAACAAGTTAATAATTTTTTTTGACTAAAACACAACTGGAACCCTAAGTAAGGCATGTGTAAAATTTGAATGGAATTGGTTGTGTAGTTCTCGAGTTTTAGGGATTCACACAGACAGACAGACAGACAGACAGACAGACAGACAGACAGACAGACATTCTCATTTTTATATATATAGATAATCTTTACTCTCTTTTACCTGTTTCACACACACACACACACACACACACACACACACATATATATATATATATATATATATATATACGACGAGCTTCTTTCAGTTTCCGTCTACCAAATCCACTCACAAGGCTTTGGTGGGCCCGAGGCTATAGTAGAAGACACTTGCCCAAGGTGCCACGCAGAGGGAATGAACCCGGAACCGTGTGGTTGGTAAGCAAGCTAATGGGTTCACTTGTGGTTTGATTCTACAGTTGGATGCCCTTCTTGCCGCCAATCAGTTTGTAAGGTGTATGTGTGTGCGTGTATATATATATATATATATATATATATGTAACGATAATAATTTGTGTAGTTACCAGTCGTAAAGGGTAAGGTTTGATTAGGGACACAATATTATGAAATGTCAGAGTCAGTGGTTTTGACGATAAAAATTTGTTGTTATACTGGCAAGTTGTAGGATGTGAAAGATGAACAATGCTTGAAGTTTTAAGGAAATGTTTGTTTACCATTATGTTACAATACCTTGCCTCGACGGACAGGTTCTGAAAGATCCAAAAGCATGCGAAGTAAAGTTTGTGTTTGTGTCCTCTTTCATTGTTTAGTAGTAACTACAGAGAGAGATCTTGCACTAAATGAGGCTGCAAAGAAAGAGGTCTGGAGATGCCACTACGATAGACTGCTTAATAAAGAGAATGAATGGGAGAAAGAGAGCCTGCCGTATGTCGACCCAACAGAGGGACCAGCTATTCGAGTTGATAGTACCAGGGTAGATAAAGCAATTAAGAGTATGAGGACAGGGAAAGCCCCCGGCCCATCAGGAATCACTGCAGAGATGCTCAAAATATCTGGCAGTGTTGGCTACAGCCTAGTCACCCGTATTACGAACCATGTGATACACGAAGGAGTCATACCCAATGACTGGTGTAGCAGCACCATTGTCAACTGCTACAAAGGTAAAGGGGACGCTTTAGACACTAATAATTACAGAGACATCAAGCTGTTAGATCAGGTTATGAGAGTTACGGAGAGGGTCATAGCCCAACTAATTAGGGAGCGAATCAATTTAGATGGGATGCAGTTTGGGTTCGTGCCAGGTAAAAGCACCACTGATGCCATATTTCTAGTAAGACAGCTGCAGGAGAAATACCTAGCCAAGGATAAACCTCTGTACCTGGCTTTCGTTGACATGGAGAAAGCCTTTGAAAGGGTCCCCCAATCCCTTATCTGGTGGTCAATGAGGAAACTTGGGATAGAAGAATGGTTAGTGAGAGCTGTGCGAGCCATGTACAGAGATGCTACCAGTAAGGTGAGGGTTGGAAATGAGTACAGTAATGAATTCCGGGTAGAGGTAGGGGTCCACCAAGGTTCCGTCCTCAGCCCCCTCCTATTTATCATAGTCCTCCAGGCGATCACAGAGGAATTCAAGACAGGTTGCCCCTGGGAGCTCCTCTATGCTGATGACCTTGCACTAATTGCGCAGTCACTATCAGAACTAGAGGAGAAGTTTCAGGTGTAGAAGCAAGGACTAGTATCGAAGGGCCTTAGAGTCAACCTAGCTAAAACCAAAATCCTAATAAGTAGGAAGGTAGATAAAATACAAACCACTTCAGGTAGATGGCCCTGCTCAGTATGTAGAAAAGGAGTAGGTTGTAACTCTATAAGACGTACCCGGTGCAAGCTATGGACACATAAAAGGTGCAGCAATATCAAAGGCAGGTTAACTAGGAAGTTAGTTTTTGTATGTGGCAGATGTTCAGGTGCAATAAACACTGTAAACAAACAGGAAACAACTTCTATCTCATTCCAGGGAGAAAAACTAGAGATAGTCAATAGCTTCCGCTATCTGGGTGACCAAGTTGGGTGTGCTGAAAGTGTAGCTGCTAGAATAAGAATAGCCTGGGCAAAGTTTAGAGAGCTCTTACCTCTGCTGGCGACAAAGGGACTCTCACTCAGAGTAAAAGGCAGACTGTATGACGCATGTGTATGAACAACCATGCTACATGGCAGTGAAACATGGGCTGTGACTGCTGAGGACATGTGTAAGCTCGCAAGGAATGAAGCCAGTATGCTCCGTTGGATGTGTAATGTCAATGTGAATACCCGTCAGAGTGTAAGTATCTTGAGAGAAAAGCTGAATATAAGAAGCATCAGTTGTAGTGTGCAAGAGAGACGATTGCGCTGGTATGGACATGTGGTGTGAATGGATGAGGATAGCTGCGTGAAAAAGTGCCACACCCTAACAGTTGAGGGAACCCGTGGAAGAGGTAGGCCCAGGAAGACCTGGGCTGAGGTGGTGAGGCAAGACCTTCGAACATTGGGCCTCACTGAGGCGATGACTACTGACCGAGACCTTTGGAAATGTGCTGTGCGTGAGAAGACCAGGCAAGCCAAGTGAGATCGTTGCCAGTGCCCCTGGACTGGCTCTTGTGCGGGTGGCGCATAAGATGCACCATTTTGAGTGTGACCGTTGCCAGTACCGCCTCACTGGCCTTCGTAGGATTTTCTAGCGAGACCGTTGCCAGTGCCCCTGGACTGGGTCTTGTGCGGGTGGCACATAAAAGACACAGTTTTGAGCGTGGCCGTTGCCAGTACCGCCTGACTGGCCTTCGTGCGGGTGACATGTAAAAGCACCCACTACACTCTCTGAGTGGTTGGCGTTAGGAAGGGCATCCAGCTGTAGAAACTCTGCCAAATTAGATTGGAGCCTGGTGTTGCCATCCGGTTTCACTAGTCCTCAGTCAAATAGTCCAACCCATGCTAGCATGGAAAGCAGACGTTAAACGATGATGATGATGATTATATATATATATATATATATATATATATATATATACGACGGGCTTCTTTTAGTTTCCGTCTACCAAATCCACTCAGAAAGCTTTGGTGGGCCCGAGGCTATAGTAGAAGACACTTGCCCAAGGTGCCACGCAGAGGGAATGAACCCGGAACCGTGTGGTTGGTAAGCAAGCTAATGGGTTCATTTGTGGTTTGATTCTACAGTTGGATGCCCTTCTTGCCGCCAATCAGTTTGTAAGGTGTATGTGTGTGCGTGTATATATATATATATATATATATATAAATAACGATAATAATTTGTGTAGTTACCAGTCGTAAAGGGTAAGGTTGGATTAGGGACACAATATTATGAAATGTCAGAGTCAGCGGTTTTGACGATAAAAATTTGTTGTTATACTGGCAAGTTGTAGGATGTGAAAGATGAACAATGCTTGAAGTTTTAAGGACGTGTTTGTTTACCATTATGTTACAATACCTTGCCTCGACGGACAGGTTCTGATAGAACCAAAAGCATGCGAAGTAAAGTTTGTGTTTGTGTCCTATTTCAATGTTTAGTAGTAACTACAGAGAGAGATAGAATGATGTTGGAAGAGAAGAGAATTATAGCTCGTAGGGTTGTGGGACGTTGTCTCACAGTTGCTGACAGTAAACTTCATTTTTCCCTCTGGCCAAGGTTCTAGTTGGTCAGCCAGACTTTGTTCTCACTGAGTCGGTTGGATGGTTTGACTGAGGGCTGGCAAGCCAGGAGGCTGCACCAGGCTCCAATCTGATCTGGCAAGGTTTCTACGGCTGGATGCCCTTTCTAACACGAATCACTATGAGAGTGTAGTGGGTGCTTTTTATATTTCACTGGCACAGGAGCCAGTCAGGCGGCACTGGCAACGACCACGCTAGAATGCTTTTTCCTTGCCACTGGCATGGAAACAGTCAGGCAACACTGGCATCAACGACACATGAAGGGTTCTTTTTACGTGTGTGTGTGTGTGTGTGTGTGTATATATATATATATATAATGTAACAAAAGAAAAAAAAATTATATGGAGTGTAAAACATCCAGTTCACAGGTACAGCAGTTGAATACCACAGACATAGGAGTATAAATTACAAATAATAAATTAAATAGAAAAATACAATTGACAATCTAACAATTTATTTACATTATAATATAAAAATTTTTGAAAAAGACAAAGCCAACAATTTGTTTTGACTTATATACAATATTTGATTGATAAACAATACATATCTCTGTACATAAGCCACTTGAGTACAATATTTCAAAAAGACACATGAAATTCTATGTTCAAGGAATGCTAAATCACAAAATATTGGTTCGAAATCCGTATGTTTAAGAGTATTTGCATTGAGAATTCAAATACATAAAAAAACAAAATTAAAACAGATAAAAAAAACAATTATGACGTAGATCAATATTTATTATATAAATATGCCTCTACATATCCGAAAGAAAGAATTTCCAGTATATCAACTATTTATTTATTTGTGCTATTTTTTATTATATTTATGATTACCATAAGAAAACAAATGTAAATTATGAATAATAATAATATATAATAACTCTTTCTCATTTACTTCTATCAGCACAAAGTGATTCTTTCTCATAGGAAGTTTAAGAGGTGTCCAATGGGAAAGCATAGTTGTGTTTGAATTAGGGTATGACTTGACATTTAAAAGTGATATTAGGTATGGTGTGAATTTTAAAATCTCATTTTTTTTAAAAGAAGTTTTTTTGTGCAGACGTCAACGCTGTGAACAAAGAAGGCAACAATTGTCTGCACCTTGCTGTAAAGAAACTGCCCTAGATTTCTGCCTCAACTTAGCAAATTTTATCCAGCAATGTTTAAGGAAGATGATTCTGGCTGTTTCTGATTGACTTAGGTCTGGTCTTTCGCTGCTGGGAAATACTTTCCTTACAGCATCTTGTCATCATGATGCAAGCAGATCCCTTTTCCGACTTGTTACGACAACCTTCACCTCATTTGCTACACCATAGAGCAGGTAGGAAAAATTCCTGGCAAGGGTGGGGCACTGGTGAATTTAGACCAGTCTACAGCATTCGATACGGTTGACCATCAGTATCTGGTGGGGGTCAGACTGGGCTCAACTTTC
>NW_028315346.1:0-140735 GCF_046866305.1 Octopus bimaculoides | reverse complement strand
AACGAATAGTGGTTTTGCAAAAATGAAAACTACCTAAAAGTGTCTAAAATCGACTGGAAATCACGAAATAAGCATTTTCAAGTTTTCTTGTTTTTTCATGGTTATTTGCCAAATTTTGTGAGTTTGTGTTTTCTGAAAACGCTTGTGACTTCGATGAACGCTTTGATAAATATAATGTTTTCAACACCCATCTAGCTTATATTAACCATCTAGACTTCAAAACGAATAGTGGTTTTGCAAAAATGAAAACTACCTAAAAGTGTCTAAAATCGACTGGAAATCACGAAATAAGCATTTTCAAGTTTTCTTGTTTTTTCATGGTTATTTGCCAAATTTTGTGAGTTTGTGTTTTCTGAAAACGCTTGTGACTTCGATGAACGCTTTGATAAATATAATGTTTTCAACACTCATCTAGCTTATATTAACCATCTAGACTTCAAAACGAATAGTGGTTTTGCAAAAATGAAAACTACCTAAAAGTGTCTAAAATCGACTGGAAATCACGAAATAAGCATTTTCAAGTTTTCTTGTTTTTTCATGGTTATTTGCCAAATTTTGTGAGTTTGTGTTTTCTGAAAACGCTTGTGACTTCGATGAACGCTTTGATAAATATAATGTTTTCAACACCCATCTAGCTTATATTAACCATCTAGACTTCAAAACGAATAGTGGTTTTGCAAAAATGAAAACTACCTAAAAGTGTCTAAAATCGACTGGAAATCACGAAATAAGCATTTTCAAGTTTTCTTGTTTTTTCATGGTTATTTGCCAAATTTTGTGAGTTTGTGTTTTCTGAAAACGCTTGTGACTTCGATGAACGCTTTGATAAATATAATGTTTTCAACACCCATCTAGCTTATATTAACCATCTAGACTTCAAAACGAATAGTGGTTTTGCAAAAATGAAAACTACCTAAAAGTGTCTAAAATCGACTGGAAATCACGAAATAAGCATTTTCAAGTTTTCTTGTTTTTTCATGGTTATTTGCCAAATTTTGTGAGTTTGTGTTTTCTGAAAACGCTTGTGACTTCGATGAACGCTTTGATAAATATAATGTTTTCAACACCCATCTAGCTTATATTAACCATCTAGACTTCAAAACGAATAGTGGTTTTGCAAAAATGAAAACTACCTAAAAGTGTCTAAAATCGACTGGAAATCACGAAATAAGCATTTTCAAGTTTTCTTGTTTTTTCATGGTTATTTGCCAAATTTTGTGAGTTTGTGTTTTCTGAAAACGCTTGTGACTTCGATGAACGCTTTGATAAATATAATGTTTTCAACACCCATCTAGCTTATATTAACCATCTAGACTTCAAAACGAATAGTGGTTTTGCAAAAATGAAAACTACCTAAAAGTGTCTAAAATCGACTGGAAATCACGAAATAAGCATTTTCAAGTTTTCTTGTTTTTTCATGGTTATTTGCCAAATTTTGTGAGTTTGTGTTTTCTGAAAACGCTTGTGACTTCGATGAACGCTTTGATAAATATAATGTTTTCAACACCCATCTAGCTTATATTAACCATCTAGACTTCAAAACGAATAGTGGTTTTGCAAAAATGAAAACTACCTAAAAGTGTCTAAAATCGACTGGAAATCACGAAATAAGCATTTTCAAGTTTTCTTGTTTTTTCATGGTTATTTGCCAAATTTTGTGAGTTTGTGTTTTCTGAAAACGCTTGTGACTTCGATGAACGCTTTGATAAATATAATGTTTTCAACACCCATCTAGCTTATATTAACCATCTAGACTTCAAAACGAATAGTGGTTTTGCAAAAATGAAAACTACCTAAAAGTGTCTAAAATCGACTGGAAATCACGAAATAAGCATTTTCAAGTTTTCTTGTTTTTTCATGGTTATTTGCCAAATTTTGTGAGTTTGTGTTTTCTGAAAACGCTTGTGACTTCGATGAACGCTTTGATAAATATAATGTTTTCAACACCCATCTAGCTTATATTAACCATCTAGACTTCAAAACGAATAGTGGTTTTGCAAAAATGAAAACTACCTAAAAGTGTCTAAAATCGACTGGAAATCACGAAATAAGCATTTTCAAGTTTTCTTGTTTTTTCATGGTTATTTGCCAAATTTTGTGAGTTTGTGTTTTCTGAAAACGCTTGTGACTTCGATGAACGCTTTGATAAATATAATGTTTTCAACACCCATCTAGCTTATATTAACCATCTAGACTTCAAAACGAATAGTGGTTTTGCAAAAATGAAAACTACCTAAAAGTGTCTAAAATCGACTGGAAATCACGAAATAAGCATTTTCAAGTTTTCTTGTTTTTTCATGGTTATTTGCCAAATTTTGTGAGTTTGTGTTTTCTGAAAACGCTTGTGACTTCGATGAACGCTTTGATAAATATAATGTTTTCAACACCCATCTAGCTTATATTAACCATCTAGACTTCAAAACGAATAGTGGTTTTGCAAAAATGAAAACTACCTAAAAGTGTCTAAAATCGACTGGAAATCACGAAATAAGCATTTTCAAGTTTTCTTGTTTTTTCATGGTTATTTGCCAAATTTTGTGAGTTTGTGTTTTCTGAAAACGCTTGTGACTTCGATGAACGCTTTGATAAATATAATGTTTTCAACACCCATCTAGCTTATATTAACCATCTAGACTTCAAAACGAATAGTGGTTTTGCAAAAATGAAAACTACCTAAAAGTGTCTAAAATCGACTGGAAATCACGAAATAAGCATTTTCAAGTTTTCTTGTTTTTTCATGGTTATTTGCCAAATTTTGTGAGTTTGTGTTTTCTGAAAACGCTTGTGACTTCGATGAACGCTTTGATAAATATAATGTTTTCAACACCCATCTAGCTTATATTAACCATCTAGACTTCAAAACGAATAGTGGTTTTGCAAAAATGAAAACTACCTAAAAGTGTCTAAAATCGACTGGAAATCACGAAATAAGCATTTTCAAGTTTTCTTGTTTTTTCATGGTTATTTGCCAAATTTTGTGAGTTTGTGTTTTCTGAAAACGCTTGTGACTTCGATGAACGCTTTGATAAATATAATGTTTTCAACACCCATCTAGCTTATATTAACCATCTAGACTTCAAAACGAATAGTGGTTTTGCAAAAATGAAAACTACCTAAAAGTGTCTAAAATCGACTGGAAATCACGAAATAAGCATTTTCAAGTTTTCTTGTTTTTTCATGGTTATTTGCCAAATTTTGTGAGTTTGTGTTTTCTGAAAACGCTTGTGACTTCGATGAACGCTTTGATAAATATAATGTTTTCAACACCCATCTAGCTTATATTAACCATCTAGACTTCAAAACGAATAGTGGTTTTGCAAAAATGAAAACTACCTAAAAGTGTCTAAAATCGACTGGAAATCACGAAATAAGCATTTTCAAGTTTTCTTGTTTTTTCATGGTTATTTGCCAAATTTTGTGAGTTTGTGTTTTCTGAAAACGCTTGTGACTTCGATGAACGCTTTGATAAATATAATGTTTTCAACACCCATCTAGCTTATATTAACCATCTAGACTTCAAAACGAATAGTGGTTTTGCAAAAATGAAAACTACCTAAAAGTGTCTAAAATCGACTGGAAATCACGAAATAAGCATTTTCAAGTTTTCTTGTTTTTTCATGGTTATTTGCCAAATTTTGTGAGTTTGTGTTTTCTGAAAACGCTTGTGACTTCGATGAACGCTTTGATAAATATAATGTTTTCAACACTCATCTAGCTTATATTAACCATCTAGACTTCAAAACGAATAGTGGTTTTGCAAAAATGAAAACTACCTAAAAGTGTCTAAAATCGACTGGAAATCACGAAATAAGCATTTTCAAGTTTTCTTGTTTTTTCATGGTTATTTGCCAAATTTTGTGAGTTTGTGTTTTCTGAAAACGCTTGTGACTTCGATGAACGCTTTGATAAATATAATGTTTTCAACACCCATCTAGCTTATATTAACCATCTAGACTTCAAAACGAATAGTGGTTTTGCAAAAATGAAAACTACCTAAAAGTGTCTAAAATCGACTGGAAATCACGAAATAAGCATTTTCAAGTTTTCTTGTTTTTTCATGGTTATTTGCCAAATTTTGTGAGTTTGTGTTTTCTGAAAACGCTTGTGACTTCGATGAACGCTTTGATAAATATAATGTTTTCAACACCCATCTAGCTTATATTAACCATCTAGACTTCAAAACGAATAGTGGTTTTGCAAAAATGAAAACTACCTAAAAGTGTCTAAAATCGACTGGAAATCACGAAATAAGCATTTTCAAGTTTTCTTGTTTTTTCATGGTTATTTGCCAAATTTTGTGAGTTTGTGTTTTCTGAAAACGCTTGTGACTTCGATGAACGCTTTGATAAATATAATGTTTTCAACACCCATCTAGCTTATATTAACCATCTAGACTTCAAAACGAATAGTGGTTTTGCAAAAATGAAAACTACCTAAAAGTGTCTAAAATCGACTGGAAATCACGAAATAAGCATTTTCAAGTTTTCTTGTTTTTTCATGGTTATTTGCCAAATTTTGTGAGTTTGTGTTTTCTGAAAACGCTTGTGACTTCGATGAACGCTTTGATAAATATAATGTTTTCAACACCCATCTAGCTTATATTAACCATCTAGACTTCAAAACGAATAGTGGTTTTGCAAAAATGAAAACTACCTAAAAGTGTCTAAAATCGACTGGAAATCACGAAATAAGCATTTTCAAGTTTTCTTGTTTTTTCATGGTTATTTGCCAAATTTTGTGAGTTTGTGTTTTCTGAAAACGCTTGTGACTTCGATGAACGCTTTGATAAATATAATGTTTTCAACACCCATCTAGCTTATATTAACCATCTAGACTTCAAAACGAATAGTGGTTTTGCAAAAATGAAAACTACCTAAAAGTGTCTAAAATCGACTGGAAATCACGAAATAAGCATTTTCAAGTTTTCTTGTTTTTTCATGGTTATTTGCCAAATTTTGTGAGTTTGTGTTTTCTGAAAACGCTTGTGACTTCGATGAACGCTTTGATAAATATAATGTTTTCAACACCCATCTAGCTTATATTAACCATCTAGACTTCAAAACGAATAGTGGTTTTGCAAAAATGAAAACTACCTAAAAGTGTCTAAAATCGACTGGAAATCACGAAATAAGCATTTTCAAGTTTTCTTGTTTTTTCATGGTTATTTGCCAAATTTTGTGAGTTTGTGTTTTCTGAAAACGCTTGTGACTTCGATGAACGCTTTGATAAATATAATGTTTTCAACACCCATCTAGCTTATATTAACCATCTAGACTTCAAAACGAATAGTGGTTTTGCAAAAATGAAAACTACCTAAAAGTGTCTAAAATCGACTGGAAATCACGAAATAAGCATTTTCAAGTTTTCTTGTTTTTTCATGGTTATTTGCCAAATTTTGTGAGTTTGTGTTTTCTGAAAACGCTTGTGACTTCGATGAACGCTTTGATAAATATAATGTTTTCAACACCCATCTAGCTTATATTAACCATCTAGACTTCAAAACGAATAGTGGTTTTGCAAAAATGAAAACTACCTAAAAGTGTCTAAAATCGACTGGAAATCACGAAATAAGCATTTTCAAGTTTTCTTGTTTTTTCATGGTTATTTGCCAAATTTTGTGAGTTTGTGTTTTCTGAAAACGCTTGTGACTTCGATGAACGCTTTGATAAATATAATGTTTTCAACACCCATCTAGCTTATATTAACCATCTAGACTTCAAAACGAATAGTGGTTTTGCAAAAATGAAAACTACCTAAAAGTGTCTAAAATCGACTGGAAATCACGAAATAAGCATTTTCAAGTTTTCTTGTTTTTTCATGGTTATTTGCCAAATTTTGTGAGTTTGTGTTTTCTGAAAACGCTTGTGACTTCGATGAACGCTTTGATAAATATAATGTTTTCAACACCCATCTAGCTTATATTAACCATCTAGACTTCAAAACGAATAGTGGTTTTGCAAAAATGAAAACTACCTAAAAGTGTCTAAAATCGACTGGAAATCACGAAATAAGCATTTTCAAGTTTTCTTGTTTTTTCATGGTTATTTGCCAAATTTTGTGAGTTTGTGTTTTCTGAAAACGCTTGTGACTTCGATGAACGCTTTGATAAATATAATGTTTTCAACACCCATCTAGCTTATATTAACCATCTAGACTTCAAAACGAATAGTGGTTTTGCAAAAATGAAAACTACCTAAAAGTGTCTAAAATCGACTGGAAATCACGAAATAAGCATTTTCAAGTTTTCTTGTTTTTTCATGGTTATTTGCCAAATTTTGTGAGTTTGTGTTTTCTGAAAACGCTTGTGACTTCGATGAACGCTTTGATAAATATAATGTTTTCAACACCCATCTAGCTTATATTAACCATCTAGACTTCAAAACGAATAGTGGTTTTGCAAAAATGAAAACTACCTAAAAGTGTCTAAAATCGACTGGAAATCACGAAATAAGCATTTTCAAGTTTTCTTGTTTTTTCATGGTTATTTGCCAAATTTTGTGAGTTTGTGTTTTCTGAAAACGCTTGTGACTTCGATGAACGCTTTGATAAATATAATGTTTTCAACACCCATCTAGCTTATATTAACCATCTAGACTTCAAAACGAATAGTGGTTTTGCAAAAATGAAAACTACCTAAAAGTGTCTAAAATCGACTGGAAATCACGAAATAAGCATTTTCAAGTTTTCTTGTTTTTTCATGGTTATTTGCCAAATTTTGTGAGTTTGTGTTTTCTGAAAACGCTTGTGACTTCGATGAACGCTTTGATAAATATAATGTTTTCAACACCCATCTAGCTTATATTAACCATCTAGACTTCAAAACGAATAGTGGTTTTGCAAAAATGAAAACTACCTAAAAGTGTCTAAAATCGACTGGAAATCACGAAATAAGCATTTTCAAGTTTTCTTGTTTTTTCATGGTTATTTGCCAAATTTTGTGAGTTTGTGTTTTCTGAAAACGCTTGTGACTTCGATGAACGCTTTGATAAATATAATGTTTTCAACACCCATCTAGCTTATATTAACCATCTAGACTTCAAAACGAATAGTGGTTTTGCAAAAATGAAAACTACCTAAAAGTGTCTAAAATCGACTGGAAATCACGAAATAAGCATTTTCAAGTTTTCTTGTTTTTTCATGGTTATTTGCCAAATTTTGTGAGTTTGTGTTTTCTGAAAACGCTTGTGACTTCGATGAACGCTTTGATAAATATAATGTTTTCAACACCCATCTAGCTTATATTAACCATCTAGACTTCAAAACGAATAGTGGTTTTGCAAAAATGAAAACTACCTAAAAGTGTCTAAAATCGACTGGAAATCACGAAATAAGCATTTTCAAGTTTTCTTGTTTTTTCATGGTTATTTGCCAAATTTTGTGAGTTTGTGTTTTCTGAAAACGCTTGTGACTTCGATGAACGCTTTGATAAATATAATGTTTTCAACACCCATCTAGCTTATATTAACCATCTAGACTTCAAAACGAATAGTGGTTTTGCAAAAATGAAAACTACCTAAAAGTGTCTAAAATCGACTGGAAATCACGAAATAAGCATTTTCAAGTTTTCTTGTTTTTTCATGGTTATTTGCCAAATTTTGTGAGTTTGTGTTTTCTGAAAACGCTTGTGACTTCGATGAACGCTTTGATAAATATAATGTTTTCAACACCCATCTAGCTTATATTAACCATCTAGACTTCAAAACGAATAGTGGTTTTGCAAAAATGAAAACTACCTAAAAGTGTCTAAAATCGACTGGAAATCACGAAATAAGCATTTTCAAGTTTTCTTGTTTTTTCATGGTTATTTGCCAAATTTTGTGAGTTTGTGTTTTCTGAAAACGCTTGTGACTTCGATGAACGCTTTGATAAATATAATGTTTTCAACACCCATCTAGCTTATATTAACCATCTAGACTTCAAAACGAATAGTGGTTTTGCAAAAATGAAAACTACCTAAAAGTGTCTAAAATCGACTGGAAATCACGAAATAAGCATTTTCAAGTTTTCTTGTTTTTTCATGGTTATTTGCCAAATTTTGTGAGTTTGTGTTTTCTGAAAACGCTTGTGACTTCGATGAACGCTTTGATAAATATAATGTTTTCAACACCCATCTAGCTTATATTAACCATCTAGACTTCAAAACGAATAGTGGTTTTGCAAAAATGAAAACTACCTAAAAGTGTCTAAAATCGACTGGAAATCACGAAATAAGCATTTTCAAGTTTTCTTGTTTTTTCATGGTTATTTGCCAAATTTTGTGAGTTTGTGTTTTCTGAAAACGCTTGTGACTTCGATGAACGCTTTGATAAATATAATGTTTTCAACACCCATCTAGCTTATATTAACCATCTAGACTTCAAAACGAATAGTGGTTTTGCAAAAATGAAAACTACCTAAAAGTGTCTAAAATCGACTGGAAATCACGAAATAAGCATTTTCAAGTTTTCTTGTTTTTTCATGGTTATTTGCCAAATTTTGTGAGTTTGTGTTTTCTGAAAACGCTTGTGACTTCGATGAACGCTTTGATAAATATAATGTTTTCAACACCCATCTAGCTTATATTAACCATCTAGACTTCAAAACGAATAGTGGTTTTGCAAAAATGAAAACTACCTAAAAGTGTCTAAAATCGACTGGAAATCACGAAATAAGCATTTTCAAGTTTTCTTGTTTTTTCATGGTTATTTGCCAAATTTTGTGAGTTTGTGTTTTCTGAAAACGCTTGTGACTTCGATGAACGCTTTGATAAATATAATGTTTTCAACACCCATCTAGCTTATATTAACCATCTAGACTTCAAAACGAATAGTGGTTTTGCAAAAATGAAAACTACCTAAAAGTGTCTAAAATCGACTGGAAATCACGAAATAAGCATTTTCAAGTTTTCTTGTTTTTTCATGGTTATTTGCCAAATTTTGTGAGTTTGTGTTTTCTGAAAACGCTTGTGACTTCGATGAACGCTTTGATAAATATAATGTTTTCAACACCCATCTAGCTTATATTAACCATCTAGACTTCAAAACGAATAGTGGTTTTGCAAAAATGAAAACTACCTAAAAGTGTCTAAAATCGACTGGAAATCACGAAATAAGCATTTTCAAGTTTTCTTGTTTTTTCATGGTTATTTGCCAAATTTTGTGAGTTTGTGTTTTCTGAAAACGCTTGTGACTTCGATGAACGCTTTGATAAATATAATGTTTTCAACACCCATCTAGCTTATATTAACCATCTAGACTTCAAAACGAATAGTGGTTTTGCAAAAATGAAAACTACCTAAAAGTGTCTAAAATCGACTGGAAATCACGAAATAAGCATTTTCAAGTTTTCTTGTTTTTTCATGGTTATTTGCCAAATTTTGTGAGTTTGTGTTTTCTGAAAACGCTTGTGACTTCGATGAACGCTTTGATAAATATAATGTTTTCAACACCCATCTAGCTTATATTAACCATCTAGACTTCAAAACGAATAGTGGTTTTGCAAAAATGAAAACTACCTAAAAGTGTCTAAAATCGACTGGAAATCACGAAATAAGCATTTTCAAGTTTTCTTGTTTTTTCATGGTTATTTGCCAAATTTTGTGAGTTTGTGTTTTCTGAAAACGCTTGTGACTTCGATGAACGCTTTGATAAATATAATGTTTTCAACACCCATCTAGCTTATATTAACCATCTAGACTTCAAAACGAATAGTGGTTTTGCAAAAATGAAAACTACCTAAAAGTGTCTAAAATCGACTGGAAATCACGAAATAAGCATTTTCAAGTTTTCTTGTTTTTTCATGGTTATTTGCCAAATTTTGTGAGTTTGTGTTTTCTGAAAACGCTTGTGACTTCGATGAACGCTTTGATAAATATAATGTTTTCAACACCCATCTAGCTTATATTAACCATCTAGACTTCAAAACGAATAGTGGTTTTGCAAAAATGAAAACTACCTAAAAGTGTCTAAAATCGACTGGAAATCACGAAATAAGCATTTTCAAGTTTTCTTGTTTTTTCATGGTTATTTGCCAAATTTTGTGAGTTTGTGTTTTCTGAAAACGCTTGTGACTTCGATGAACGCTTTGATAAATATAATGTTTTCAACACCCATCTAGCTTATATTAACCATCTAGACTTCAAAACGAATAGTGGTTTTGCAAAAATGAAAACTACCTAAAAGTGTCTAAAATCGACTGGAAATCACGAAATAAGCATTTTCAAGTTTTCTTGTTTTTTCATGGTTATTTGCCAAATTTTGTGAGTTTGTGTTTTCTGAAAACGCTTGTGACTTCGATGAACGCTTTGATAAATATAATGTTTTCAACACCCATCTAGCTTATATTAACCATCTAGACTTCAAAACGAATAGTGGTTTTGCAAAAATGAAAACTACCTAAAAGTGTCTAAAATCGACTGGAAATCACGAAATAAGCATTTTCAAGTTTTCTTGTTTTTTCATGGTTATTTGCCAAATTTTGTGAGTTTGTGTTTTCTGAAAACGCTTGTGACTTCGATGAACGCTTTGATAAATATAATGTTTTCAACACCCATCTAGCTTATATTAACCATCTAGACTTCAAAACGAATAGTGGTTTTGCAAAAATGAAAACTACCTAAAAGTGTCTAAAATCGACTGGAAATCACGAAATAAGCATTTTCAAGTTTTCTTGTTTTTTCATGGTTATTTGCCAAATTTTGTGAGTTTGTGTTTTCTGAAAACGCTTGTGACTTCGATGAACGCTTTGATAAATATAATGTTTTCAACACCCATCTAGCTTATATTAACCATCTAGACTTCAAAACGAATAGTGGTTTTGCAAAAATGAAAACTACCTAAAAGTGTCTAAAATCGACTGGAAATCACGAAATAAGCATTTTCAAGTTTTCTTGTTTTTTCATGGTTATTTGCCAAATTTTGTGAGTTTGTGTTTTCTGAAAACGCTTGTGACTTCGATGAACGCTTTGATAAATATAATGTTTTCAACACCCATCTAGCTTATATTAACCATCTAGACTTCAAAACGAATAGTGGTTTTGCAAAAATGAAAACTACCTAAAAGTGTCTAAAATCGACTGGAAATCACGAAATAAGCATTTTCAAGTTTTCTTGTTTTTTCATGGTTATTTGCCAAATTTTGTGAGTTTGTGTTTTCTGAAAACGCTTGTGACTTCGATGAACGCTTTGATAAATATAATGTTTTCAACACCCATCTAGCTTATATTAACCATCTAGACTTCAAAACGAATAGTGGTTTTGCAAAAATGAAAACTACCTAAAAGTGTCTAAAATCGACTGGAAATCACGAAATAAGCATTTTCAAGTTTTCTTGTTTTTTCATGGTTATTTGCCAAATTTTGTGAGTTTGTGTTTTCTGAAAACGCTTGTGACTTCGATGAACGCTTTGATAAATATAATGTTTTCAACACCCATCTAGCTTATATTAACCATCTAGACTTCAAAACGAATAGTGGTTTTGCAAAAATGAAAACTACCTAAAAGTGTCTAAAATCGACTGGAAATCACGAAATAAGCATTTTCAAGTTTTCTTGTTTTTTCATGGTTATTTGCCAAATTTTGTGAGTTTGTGTTTTCTGAAAACGCTTGTGACTTCGATGAACGCTTTGATAAATATAATGTTTTCAACACCCATCTAGCTTATATTAACCATCTAGACTTCAAAACGAATAGTGGTTTTGCAAAAATGAAAACTACCTAAAAGTGTCTAAAATCGACTGGAAATCACGAAATAAGCATTTTCAAGTTTTCTTGTTTTTTCATGGTTATTTGCCAAATTTTGTGAGTTTGTGTTTTCTGAAAACGCTTGTGACTTCGATGAACGCTTTGATAAATATAATGTTTTCAACACCCATCTAGCTTATATTAACCATCTAGACTTCAAAACGAATAGTGGTTTTGCAAAAATGAAAACTACCTAAAAGTGTCTAAAATCGACTGGAAATCACGAAATAAGCATTTTCAAGTTTTCTTGTTTTTTCATGGTTATTTGCCAAATTTTGTGAGTTTGTGTTTTCTGAAAACGCTTGTGACTTCGATGAACGCTTTGATAAATATAATGTTTTCAACACCCATCTAGCTTATATTAACCATCTAGACTTCAAAACGAATAGTGGTTTTGCAAAAATGAAAACTACCTAAAAGTGTCTAAAATCGACTGGAAATCACGAAATAAGCATTTTCAAGTTTTCTTGTTTTTTCATGGTTATTTGCCAAATTTTGTGAGTTTGTGTTTTCTGAAAACGCTTGTGACTTCGATGAACGCTTTGATAAATATAATGTTTTCAACACCCATCTAGCTTATATTAACCATCTAGACTTCAAAACGAATAGTGGTTTTGCAAAAATGAAAACTACCTAAAAGTGTCTAAAATCGACTGGAAATCACGAAATAAGCATTTTCAAGTTTTCTTGTTTTTTCATGGTTATTTGCCAAATTTTGTGAGTTTGTGTTTTCTGAAAACGCTTGTGACTTCGATGAACGCTTTGATAAATATAATGTTTTCAACACCCATCTAGCTTATATTAACCATCTAGACTTCAAAACGAATAGTGGTTTTGCAAAAATGAAAACTACCTAAAAGTGTCTAAAATCGACTGGAAATCACGAAATAAGCATTTTCAAGTTTTCTTGTTTTTTCATGGTTATTTGCCAAATTTTGTGAGTTTGTGTTTTCTGAAAACGCTTGTGACTTCGATGAACGCTTTGATAAATATAATGTTTTCAACACCCATCTAGCTTATATTAACCATCTAGACTTCAAAACGAATAGTGGTTTTGCAAAAATGAAAACTACCTAAAAGTGTCTAAAATCGACTGGAAATCACGAAATAAGCATTTTCAAGTTTTCTTGTTTTTTCATGGTTATTTGCCAAATTTTGTGAGTTTGTGTTTTCTGAAAACGCTTGTGACTTCGATGAACGCTTTGATAAATATAATGTTTTCAACACCCATCTAGCTTATATTAACCATCTAGACTTCAAAACGAATAGTGGTTTTGCAAAAATGAAAACTACCTAAAAGTGTCTAAAATCGACTGGAAATCACGAAATAAGCATTTTCAAGTTTTCTTGTTTTTTCATGGTTATTTGCCAAATTTTGTGAGTTTGTGTTTTCTGAAAACGCTTGTGACTTCGATGAACGCTTTGATAAATATAATGTTTTCAACACCCATCTAGCTTATATTAACCATCTAGACTTCAAAACGAATAGTGGTTTTGCAAAAATGAAAACTACCTAAAAGTGTCTAAAATCGACTGGAAATCACGAAATAAGCATTTTCAAGTTTTCTTGTTTTTTCATGGTTATTTGCCAAATTTTGTGAGTTTGTGTTTTCTGAAAACGCTTGTGACTTCGATGAACGCTTTGATAAATATAATGTTTTCAACACCCATCTAGCTTATATTAACCATCTAGACTTCAAAACGAATAGTGGTTTTGCAAAAATGAAAACTACCTAAAAGTGTCTAAAATCGACTGGAAATCACGAAATAAGCATTTTCAAGTTTTCTTGTTTTTTCATGGTTATTTGCCAAATTTTGTGAGTTTGTGTTTTCTGAAAACGCTTGTGACTTCGATGAACGCTTTGATAAATATAATGTTTTCAACACCCATCTAGCTTATATTAACCATCTAGACTTCAAAACGAATAGTGGTTTTGCAAAAATGAAAACTACCTAAAAGTGTCTAAAATCGACTGGAAATCACGAAATAAGCATTTTCAAGTTTTCTTGTTTTTTCATGGTTATTTGCCAAATTTTGTGAGTTTGTGTTTTCTGAAAACGCTTGTGACTTCGATGAACGCTTTGATAAATATAATGTTTTCAACACCCATCTAGCTTATATTAACCATCTAGACTTCAAAACGAATAGTGGTTTTGCAAAAATGAAAACTACCTAAAAGTGTCTAAAATCGACTGGAAATCACGAAATAAGCATTTTCAAGTTTTCTTGTTTTTTCATGGTTATTTGCCAAATTTTGTGAGTTTGTGTTTTCTGAAAACGCTTGTGACTTCGATGAACGCTTTGATAAATATAATGTTTTCAACACCCATCTAGCTTATATTAACCATCTAGACTTCAAAACGAATAGTGGTTTTGCAAAAATGAAAACTACCTAAAAGTGTCTAAAATCGACTGGAAATCACGAAATAAGCATTTTCAAGTTTTCTTGTTTTTTCATGGTTATTTGCCAAATTTTGTGAGTTTGTGTTTTCTGAAAACGCTTGTGACTTCGATGAACGCTTTGATAAATATAATGTTTTCAACACCCATCTAGCTTATATTAACCATCTAGACTTCAAAACGAATAGTGGTTTTGCAAAAATGAAAACTACCTAAAAGTGTCTAAAATCGACTGGAAATCACGAAATAAGCATTTTCAAGTTTTCTTGTTTTTTCATGGTTATTTGCCAAATTTTGTGAGTTTGTGTTTTCTGAAAACGCTTGTGACTTCGATGAACGCTTTGATAAATATAATGTTTTCAACACCCATCTAGCTTATATTAACCATCTAGACTTCAAAACGAATAGTGGTTTTGCAAAAATGAAAACTACCTAAAAGTGTCTAAAATCGACTGGAAATCACGAAATAAGCATTTTCAAGTTTTCTTGTTTTTTCATGGTTATTTGCCAAATTTTGTGAGTTTGTGTTTTCTGAAAACGCTTGTGACTTCGATGAACGCTTTGATAAATATAATGTTTTCAACACCCATCTAGCTTATATTAACCATCTAGACTTCAAAACGAATAGTGGTTTTGCAAAAATGAAAACTACCTAAAAGTGTCTAAAATCGACTGGAAATCACGAAATAAGCATTTTCAAGTTTTCTTGTTTTTTCATGGTTATTTGCCAAATTTTGTGAGTTTGTGTTTTCTGAAAACGCTTGTGACTTCGATGAACGCTTTGATAAATATAATGTTTTCAACACCCATCTAGCTTATATTAACCATCTAGACTTCAAAACGAATAGTGGTTTTGCAAAAATGAAAACTACCTAAAAGTGTCTAAAATCGACTGGAAATCACGAAATAAGCATTTTCAAGTTTTCTTGTTTTTTCATGGTTATTTGCCAAATTTTGTGAGTTTGTGTTTTCTGAAAACGCTTGTGACTTCGATGAACGCTTTGATAAATATAATGTTTTCAACACCCATCTAGCTTATATTAACCATCTAGACTTCAAAACGAATAGTGGTTTTGCAAAAATGAAAACTACCTAAAAGTGTCTAAAATCGACTGGAAATCACGAAATAAGCATTTTCAAGTTTTCTTGTTTTTTCATGGTTATTTGCCAAATTTTGTGAGTTTGTGTTTTCTGAAAACGCTTGTGACTTCGATGAACGCTTTGATAAATATAATGTTTTCAACACCCATCTAGCTTATATTAACCATCTAGACTTCAAAACGAATAGTGGTTTTGCAAAAATGAAAACTACCTAAAAGTGTCTAAAATCGACTGGAAATCACG
Organism: Octopus bimaculoides; assembly: GCF_046866305.1. Lineage (NCBI taxonomy): Eukaryota > Metazoa > Mollusca > Cephalopoda > Octopoda > Octopodidae > Octopus > Octopus bimaculoides. Next base: position 125,270 of record NW_028315346.1, on the reverse strand, counting down.
AAATAAGCATTTTCAAGTTTTCTTGTTTTTTCATGGTTATTTGCCAAATTTTGTGAGTTTGTGTTTTCTGAAAACGCTTGTGACTTCGATGAACGCTTTGATAAATATAATGTTTTCAACACCCATCTAGCTTATATTAACCATCTAGACTTCAAAACGAATAGTGGTTTTGCAAAAATGAAAACTACCTAAAAGTGTCTAAAATCGACTGGAAATCACGAAATAAGCATTTTCAAGTTTTCTTGTTTTTTCATGGTTATTTGCCAAATTTTGTGAGTTTGTGTTTTCTGAAAACGCTTGTGACTTCGATGAACGCTTTGATAAATATAATGTTTTCAACACCCATCTAGCTTATATTAACCATCTAGACTTCAAAACGAATAGTGGTTTTGCAAAAATGAAAACTACCTAAAAGTGTCTAAAATCGACTGGAAATCACGAAATAAGCATTTTCAAGTTTTCTTGTTTTTTCATGGTTATTTGCCAAATTTTGTGAGTTTGTGTTTTCTGAAAACGCTTGTGACTTCGATGAACGCTTTGATAAATATAATGTTTTCAACACCCATCTAGCTTATATTAACCATCTAGACTTCAAAACGAATAGTGGTTTTGCAAAAATGAAAACTACCTAAAAGTGTCTAAAATCGACTGGAAATCACGAAATAAGCATTTTCAAGTTTTCTTGTTTTTTCATGGTTATTTGCCAAATTTTGTGAGTTTGTGTTTTCTGAAAACGCTTGTGACTTCGATGAACGCTTTGATAAATATAATGTTTTCAACACCCATCTAGCTTATATTAACCATCTAGACTTCAAAACGAATAGTGGTTTTGCAAAAATGAAAACTACCTAAAAGTGTCTAAAATCGACTGGAAATCACGAAATAAGCATTTTCAAGTTTTCTTGTTTTTTCATGGTTATTTGCCAAATTTTGTGAGTTTGTGTTTTCTGAAAACGCTTGTGACTTCGATGAACGCTTTGATAAATATAATGTTTTCAACACCCATCTAGCTTATATTAACCATCTAGACTTCAAAACGAATAGTGGTTTTGCAAAAATGAAAACTACCTAAAAGTGTCTAAAATCGACTGGAAATCACGAAATAAGCATTTTCAAGTTTTCTTGTTTTTTCATGGTTATTTGCCAAATTTTGTGAGTTTGTGTTTTCTGAAAACGCTTGTGACTTCGATGAACGCTTTGATAAATATAATGTTTTCAACACCCATCTAGCTTATATTAACCATCTAGACTTCAAAACGAATAGTGGTTTTGCAAAAATGAAAACTACCTAAAAGTGTCTAAAATCGACTGGAAATCACGAAATAAGCATTTTCAAGTTTTCTTGTTTTTTCATGGTTATTTGCCAAATTTTGTGAGTTTGTGTTTTCTGAAAACGCTTGTGACTTCGATGAACGCTTTGATAAATATAATGTTTTCAACACCCATCTAGCTTATATTAACCATCTAGACTTCAAAACGAATAGTGGTTTTGCAAAAATGAAAACTACCTAAAAGTGTCTAAAATCGACTGGAAATCACGAAATAAGCATTTTCAAGTTTTCTTGTTTTTTCATGGTTATTTGCCAAATTTTGTGAGTTTGTGTTTTCTGAAAACGCTTGTGACTTCGATGAACGCTTTGATAAATATAATGTTTTCAACACCCATCTAGCTTATATTAACCATCTAGACTTCAAAACGAATAGTGGTTTTGCAAAAATGAAAACTACCTAAAAGTGTCTAAAATCGACTGGAAATCACGAAATAAGCATTTTCAAGTTTTCTTGTTTTTTCATGGTTATTTGCCAAATTTTGTGAGTTTGTGTTTTCTGAAAACGCTTGTGACTTCGATGAACGCTTTGATAAATATAATGTTTTCAACACCCATCTAGCTTATATTAACCATCTAGACTTCAAAACGAATAGTGGTTTTGCAAAAATGAAAACTACCTAAAAGTGTCTAAAATCGACTGGAAATCACGAAATAAGCATTTTCAAGTTTTCTTGTTTTTTCATGGTTATTTGCCAAATTTTGTGAGTTTGTGTTTTCTGAAAACGCTTGTGACTTCGATGAACGCTTTGATAAATATAATGTTTTCAACACCCATCTAGCTTATATTAACCATCTAGACTTCAAAACGAATAGTGGTTTTGCAAAAATGAAAACTACCTAAAAGTGTCTAAAATCGACTGGAAATCACGAAATAAGCATTTTCAAGTTTTCTTGTTTTTTCATGGTTATTTGCCAAATTTTGTGAGTTTGTGTTTTCTGAAAACGCTTGTGACTTCGATGAACGCTTTGATAAATATAATGTTTTCAACACCCATCTAGCTTATATTAACCATCTAGACTTCAAAACGAATAGTGGTTTTGCAAAAATGAAAACTACCTAAAAGTGTCTAAAATCGACTGGAAATCACGAAATAAGCATTTTCAAGTTTTCTTGTTTTTTCATGGTTATTTGCCAAATTTTGTGAGTTTGTGTTTTCTGAAAACGCTTGTGACTTCGATGAACGCTTTGATAAATATAATGTTTTCAACACCCATCTAGCTTATATTAACCATCTAGACTTCAAAACGAATAGTGGTTTTGCAAAAATGAAAACTACCTAAAAGTGTCTAAAATCGACTGGAAATCACGAAATAAGCATTTTCAAGTTTTCTTGTTTTTTCATGGTTATTTGCCAAATTTTGTGAGTTTGTGTTTTCTGAAAACGCTTGTGACTTCGATGAACGCTTTGATAAATATAATGTTTTCAACACCCATCTAGCTTATATTAACCATCTAGACTTCAAAACGAATAGTGGTTTTGCAAAAATGAAAACTACCTAAAAGTGTCTAAAATCGACTGGAAATCACGAAATAAGCATTTTCAAGTTTTCTTGTTTTTTCATGGTTATTTGCCAAATTTTGTGAGTTTGTGTTTTCTGAAAACGCTTGTGACTTCGATGAACGCTTTGATAAATATAATGTTTTCAACACCCATCTAGCTTATATTAACCATCTAGACTTCAAAACGAATAGTGGTTTTGCAAAAATGAAAACTACCTAAAAGTGTCTAAAATCGACTGGAAATCACGAAATAAGCATTTTCAAGTTTTCTTGTTTTTTCATGGTTATTTGCCAAATTTTGTGAGTTTGTGTTTTCTGAAAACGCTTGTGACTTCGATGAACGCTTTGATAAATATAATGTTTTCAACACCCATCTAGCTTATATTAACCATCTAGACTTCAAAACGAATAGTGGTTTTGCAAAAATGAAAACTACCTAAAAGTGTCTAAAATCGACTGGAAATCACGAAATAAGCATTTTCAAGTTTTCTTGTTTTTTCATGGTTATTTGCCAAATTTTGTAAGTTTGTGTTTTCTGAAAACGCTTGTGACTTCGATGAACGCTTTGATAAATATAATGTTTTCAACACTCATCTAGCTTATATTAACCATCTAGACTTCAAAACGAATAGTGGTTTTGCAAAAATGAAAACTACCTAAAAGTGTCTAAAATCGACTGGAAATCACGAAATAAGCATTTTCAAGTTTTCTTGTTTTTTCATGGTTATTTGCCAAATTTTGTGAGTTTGTGTTTTCTGAAAACGCTTGTGACTTCGATGAACGCTTTGATAAATATAATGTTTTCAACACCCATCTAGCTTATATTAACCATCTAGACTTCAAAACGAATAGTGGTTTTGCAAAAATGAAAACTACCTAAAAGTGTCTAAAATCGACTGGAAATCACGAAATAAGCATTTTCAAGTTTTCTTGTTTTTTCATGGTTATTTGCCAAATTTTGTGAGTTTGTGTTTTCTGAAAACGCTTGTGACTTCGATGAACGCTTTGATAAATATAATGTTTTCAACACCCATCTAGCTTATATTAACCATCTAGACTTCAAAACGAATAGTGGTTTTGCAAAAATGAAAACTACCTAAAAGTGTCTAAAATCGACTGGAAATCACGAAATAAGCATTTTCAAGTTTTCTTGTTTTTTCATGGTTATTTGCCAAATTTTGTGAGTTTGTGTTTTCTGAAAACGCTTGTGACTTCGATGAACGCTTTGATAAATATAATGTTTTCAACACCCATCTAGCTTATATTAACCATCTAGACTTCAAAACGAATAGTGGTTTTGCAAAAATGAAAACTACCTAAAAGTGTCTAAAATCGACTGGAAATCACGAAATAAGCATTTTCAAGTTTTCTTGTTTTTTCATGGTTATTTGCCAAATTTTGTGAGTTTGTGTTTTCTGAAAACGCTTGTGACTTCGATGAACGCTTTGATAAATATAATGTTTTCAACACCCATCTAGCTTATATTAACCATCTAGACTTCAAAACGAATAGTGGTTTTGCAAAAATGAAAACTACCTAAAAGTGTCTAAAATCGACTGGAAATCACGAAATAAGCATTTTCAAGTTTTCTTGTTTTTTCATGGTTATTTGCCAAATTTTGTGAGTTTGTGTTTTCTGAAAACGCTTGTGACTTCGATGAACGCTTTGATAAATATAATGTTTTCAACACCCATCTAGCTTATATTAACCATCTAGACTTCAAAACGAATAGTGGTTTTGCAAAAATGAAAACTACCTAAAAGTGTCTAAAATCGACTGGAAATCACGAAATAAGCATTTTCAAGTTTTCTTGTTTTTTCATGGTTATTTGCCAAATTTTGTGAGTTTGTGTTTTCTGAAAACGCTTGTGACTTCGATGAACGCTTTGATAAATATAATGTTTTCAACACCCATCTAGCTTATATTAACCATCTAGACTTCAAAACGAATAGTGGTTTTGCAAAAATGAAAACTACCTAAAAGTGTCTAAAATCGACTGGAAATCACGAAATAAGCATTTTCAAGTTTTCTTGTTTTTTCATGGTTATTTGCCAAATTTTGTGAGTTTGTGTTTTCTGAAAACGCTTGTGACTTCGATGAACGCTTTGATAAATATAATGTTTTCAACACCCATCTAGCTTATATTAACCATCTAGACTTCAAAACGAATAGTGGTTTTGCAAAAATGAAAACTACCTAAAAGTGTCTAAAATCGACTGGAAATCACGAAATAAGCATTTTCAATTTTTCTTGTTTTTTCATGGTTATTTGCCAAATTTTGTGAGTTTGTGTTTTCTGAAAACGCTTGTGACTTCGATGAACGCTTTGATAAATATAATGTTTTCAACACCCATCTAGCTTATATTAACCATCTAGACTTCAAAACGAATAGTGGTTTTGCAAAAATGAAAACTACCTAAAAGTGTCTAAAATCGACTGGAAATCACGAAATAAGCATTTTCAAGTAATCTTGTTTATTCATGGTTATTTGCCAAATTTTGTGAGTTTGTGTTATCTGAAAACGGTTGTGACTTCGATGAACGCTTTGATAAATATAATGTTTTCAACACCCATCTAGCTTATATTAACCATCTAGACTTCAAAACGAATAGTGGTTTTGCAAAAATGAAAACTACCTAAAAGTGTCTAAAATCGACTGGAAATCACGAAATAAGCATTTTCAATTTTTCTTGTTTTTTCATGGTTATTTGCCAAATTTTGTGAGTTTGTGTTTTCTGAAAACGCTTGTGACTTCGATGAACGCTTTGATAAATATAATGTTTTCAACACCCATCTAGCTTATATTAACCATCTAGACTTCAAATCGAATAGTGGTTTTGCAAAAATGAAAACTACCTAAAAGTGTCTAAAATCGACTGGAAATCACGAAATAAGCATTTTCAAGTTTTCTTGTTTTTTCATGGTTATTTGCCAAATTTTGTGAGTTTGTGTTTTCTGAAAACGTTTGTGACTTCGATGAACGCTTTGATAAATATAATGTTTTCAACACCCATCTAGCTTATATTAACCATCTAGACTTCAAAACGAATAGTGGTTTTGCAAAAATGAAAACTACCTAAAAGTGACTAAAATCGACTGGAAATCACGAAATAAGCATTTTCAAGTTTTCTTGTTTTTTCATGGTTATTTGCCAAATTTTGTGAGTTTGTGTTTTCTGAAAACGGTTGTGACTTCGATGAACGCTTTGATAAATATAATGTTTTCAACACCCATCTAGCTTATATTAACCATCTAGACTTCAAAACGAATAGTGGTTTTGCAAAAATGAAAACTACCTAAAAGTGTCTAAAATCGACTGGAAATCACGAAATAAGCATTTTCAAGTTTTCTTGTTTTTTCATGGTTATTTGCCAAATTTTGTGAGTTTGTGTTTTCTGAAAACGCTTGTGACTTCGATGAACGCTTTGATAAATATAATGTTTTCAACACCCATCTAGCTTATATTAACCATCTAGACTTCAAAACGAATAGTGGTTTTGCAAAAATGAAAACTACCTAAAAGTGTCTAAAATCGACTGGAAATCACGAAATAAGCATTTTCAAGTTTTCTTGTTTTTTCATGGTTATTTGCCAAATTTTGTGAGTTTGTGTTTTCTGAAAACGCTTGTGACTTCGATGAACGCTTTGATAAATATAATGTTTTCAACACCCATCTAGCTTATATTAACCATCTAGACTTCAAAACGAATAGTGGTTTTGCAAAAATGAAAACTACCTAAAAGTGTCTAAAATCGACTGGAAATCACGAAATAAGCATTTTCAAGTTTTCTTGTTTTTTCATGGTTATTTGCCAAATTTTGTGAGTTTGTGTTTTCTGAAAACGCTTGTGACTTCGATGAACGCTTTGATAAATATAATGTTTTCAACACCCATCTAGCTTATATTAACCATCTAGACTTCAAAACGAATAGTGGTTTTGCAAAAATGAAAACTACCTAAAAGTGTCTAAAATCGACTGGAAATCACGAAATAAGCATTTTCAAGTTTTCTTGTTTTTTCATGGTTATTTGCCAAATTTTGTGAGTTTGTGTTTTCTGAAAACGCTTGTGACTTCGATGAACGCTTTGATAAATATAATGTTTTCAACACCCATCTAGCTTATATTAACCATCTAGACTTCAAAACGAATAGTGGTTTTGCAAAAATGAAAACTACCTAAAAGTGTCTAAAATCGACTGGAAATCACGAAATAAGCATTTTCAAGTTTTCTTGTTTTTTCATGGTTATTTGCCAAATTTTGTGAGTTTGTGTTTTCTGAAAACGCTTGTGACTTCGATGAACGCTTTGATAAATATAATGTTTTCAACACCCATCTAGCTTATATTAACCATCTAGACTTCAAAACGAATAGTGGTTTTGCAAAAATGAAAACTACCTAAAAGTGTCTAAAATCGACTGGAAATCAGGAAATAAGCATTTTCAAGTTTTCTTGTTTTTTCATGGTTATTTGCCAAATTTTGTGAGTTTGTGTTTTCTGAAAACGCTTGTGACTTCGATGAACGCTTTGATAAATATAATGTTTTCAACACCCATCTAGCTTATATTAACCATCTAGACTTCAAAACGAATAGTGGTTTTGCAAAAATGAAAACTACCTAAAAGTGTCTAAAATCGACTGGAAATCACGAAATAAGCATTTTCAAGTTTTCTTGTTTTTTCATGGTTATTTGCCAAATTTTGTGAGTTTGTGTTTTCTGAAAACGCTTGTGACTTCGATGAACGCTTTGATAAATATAATGTTTTCAACACCCATCTAGCTTATATTAACCATCTAGACTTCAAAACGAATAGTGGTTTTGCAAAAATGAAAACTACCTAAAAGTGTCTAAAATCGACTGGAAATCACGAAATAAGCATTTTCAAGTTTTCTTGTTTTTTCATGGTTATTTGCCAAATTTTGTGAGTTTGTGTTTTCTGAAAACGCTTGTGACTTCGATGAACGCTTTGATAAATATAATGTTTTCAACACCCATCTAGCTTATATTAACCATCTAGACTTCAAAACGAATAGTGGTTTTGCAAAAATGAAAACTACCTAAAAGTGTCTAAAATCGACTGGAAATCACGAAATAAGCATTTTCAAGTTTTCTTGTTTTTTCATGGTTATTTGCCAAATTTTGTGAGTTTGTGTTTTCTGAAAACGCTTGTGACTTCGATGAACGCTTTGATAAATATAATGTTTTCAACACCCATCTAGCTTATATTAACCATCTAGACTTCAAAACGAATAGTGGTTTTGCAAAAATGAAAACTACCTAAAAGTGTCTAAAATCGACTGGAAATCACGAAATAAGCATTTTCAAGTTTTCTTGTTTTTTCATGGTTATTTGCCAAATTTTGTGAGTTTGTGTTTTCTGAAAACGCTTGTGACTTCGATGAACGCTTTGATAAATATAATGTTTTCAACACCCATCTAGCTTATATTAACCATCTAGACTTCAAAACGAATAGTGGTTTTGCAAAAATGAAAACTACCTAAAAGTGTCTAAAATCGACTGGAAATCACGAAATAAGCATTTTCAAGTTTTCTTGTTTTTTCATGGTTATTTGCCAAATTTTGTGAGTTTGTGTTTTCTGAAAACGCTTGTGACTTCGATGAACGCTTTGATAAATATAATGTTTTCAACACCCATCTAGCTTATATTAACCATCTAGACTTCAAAACGAATAGTGGTTTTGCAAAAATGAAAACTACCTAAAAGTGTCTAAAATCGACTGGAAATCACGAAATAAGCATTTTCAATTTTTCTTGTTTTTTCATGGTTATTTGCCAAATTTTGTGAGTTTGTGTTTTCTGAAAACGCTTGTGACTTCGATGAACGCTTTGATAAATATAATGTTTTCAACACCCATCTAGCTTATATTAACCATCTAGACTTCAAAACGAATAGTGGTTTTGCAAAAATGAAAACTACCTAAAAGTGTCTAAAATCGACTGGAAATCACGAAATAAGCATTTTCAAGTTTTCTTGTTTTTTCATGGTTATTTGCCAAATTTTGTGAGTTTGTGTTTTCTGAAAACGCTTGTGACTTCGATGAACGCTTTGATAAATATAATGTTTTCAACACCCATCTAGCTTATATTAACCATCTAGACTTCAAATCGAATAGTGGTTTTGCAAAAATGAAAACTACCTAAAAGTGTCTAAAATCGACTGGAAATCACGAAATAAGCATTTTCAAGTTTTCTTGTTTTTTCATGGTTATTTGCCAAATTTTGTGAGTTTGTGTTTTCTGAAAACGTTTGTGACTTCGATGAACGCTTTGATAAATATAATGTTTTCAACACCCATCTAGCTTATATTAACCATCTAGACTTCAAAACGAATAGTGGTTTTGCAAAAATGAAAACTACCTAAAAGTGACTAAAATCGACTGGAAATCACGAAATAAGCATTTTCAAGTTTTCTTGTTTTTTCATGGTTATTTGCCAAATTTTGTGAGTTTGTGTTTTCTGAAAACGGTTGTGACTTCGATGAACGCTTTGATAAATATAATGTTTTCAACACCCATCTAGCTTATATTAACCATCTAGACTTCAAAACGAATAGTGGTTTTGCAAAAATGAAAACTACCTAAAAGTGTCTAAAATCGACTGGAAATCACGAAATAAGCATTTTCAAGTTTTCTTGTTTTTTCATGGTTATTTGCCAAATTTTGTGAGTTTGTGTTTTCTGAAAACGCTTGTGACTTCGATGAACGCTTTGATAAATATAATGTTTTCAACACCCATCTAGCTTATATTAACCATCTACACTTCAAAACGAATAGTGGTTTTGCAAAAATGAAAACTACCTAAAAGTGTCTAAAATCGACTGGAAATCACGAAATAAGCATTTTCAAGTATTCTTGTTTATTCATGGTTATTTGCCAAATTTTGTGAGTTTGTGTTATCTGAAAACGGTTGTGACTTCGATGAACGCTTTGATAAATATAATGTTTTCAACACCCATCTAGCTTATATTAACCATCTAGACTTCAAAACGAATAGTGGTTTTGCAAAAATGAAAACTACCTAAAAGTGTCTAAAATCGACTGGAAATCACGAAATAAGCATTTTCAATTTTTCTTGTTTTTTCATGGTTATTTGCCAAATTTTGTGAGTTTGTGTTTTCTGAAAACGCTTGTGACTTCGATGAACGCTTTGATAAATATAATGTTTTCAACACCCATCTAGCTTATATTAACCATCTAGACTTCAAATCGAATAGTGGTTTTGCAAAAATGAAAACTACCTAAAAGTGTCTAAAATCGACTGGAAATCACGAAATAAGCATTTTCAAGTTTTCTTGTTTTTTCATGGTTATTTGCCAAATTTTGTGAGTTTGTGTTTTCTGAAAACGTTTGTGACTTCGATGAACGCTTTGATAAATATAATGTTTTCAACACCCATCTAGCTTATATTAACCATCTAGACTTCAAAACGAATAGTGGTTTTGCAAAAATGAAAACTACCTAAAAGTGACTAAAATCGACTGGAAATCACGAAATAAGCATTTTCAAGTTTTCTTGTTTTTTCATGGTTATTTGCCAAATTTTGTGAGTTTGTGTTTTCTGAAAACGGTTGTGACTTCGATGAACGCTTTGATAAATATAATGTTTTCAACACCCATCTAGCTTATATTAACCATCTAGACTTCAAAACGAATAGTGGTTTTGCAAAAATGAAAACTACCTAAAAGTGTCTAAAATCGACTGGAAATCACGAAATAAGCATTTTCAAGTTTTCTTGTTTTTTCATGGTTATTTGCCAAATTTTGTGAGTTTGTGTTTTCTGAAAACGCTTGTGACTTCGATGAACGCTTTGATAAATATAATGTTTTCAACACCCATCTAGCTTATATTAACCATCTACACTTCAAAACGAATAGTGGTTTTGCAAAAATGAAAACTACCTAAAAGTGTCTAAAATCGACTGGAAATCACGAAATAAGCATTTTCAAGTATTCTTGTTTATTCATGGTTATTTGCCAAATTTTGTGAGTTTGTGTTATCTGAAAACGGTTGTGACTTCGATGAACGCTTTGATAAATATAATGTTTTCAACACCCATCTAGCTTATATTAACCATCTAGACTTCAAAACGAATAGTGGTTTTGCAAAAATGAAAACTACCTAAAAGTGTCTAAAATCGACTGGAAATCACGAAATAAGCATTTTCAATTTTTCTTGTTTTTTCATGGTTATTTGCCAAATTTTGTGAGTTTGTGTTTTCTGAAAACGCTTGTGACTTCGATGAACGCTTTGATAAATATAATGTTTTCAACACCCATCTAGCTTATATTAACCATCGAGACTTCAAATCGAATAGTGGTTTTGCAAAAATGAAAACTACCTAAAAGTGTCTAAAATCGACTGGAAATCACGAAATAAGCATTTTCAAGTTTTCTTGTTTATTCATGGTTATTTGCCAAATTTTGTGAGTTTGTGTTTTCTGAAAACGCTTGTGACTTCGATGAACGCTTTGATAAATATAATGTTTTCAACACCCATCTAGCTTATATTAACCATCTAGACTTCAAAACGAATAGTGGTTTTGCAAAAATGAAAACTACCTAAAAGTGTCTAAAATCGACTGGAAATCACGAAATAAGCATTTTCAAGTAATCTTGTTTATTCATGGTTATTTGCCAAATTTTGTGAGTTTGTGTTATCTGAAAACGGTTGTGACTTCGATGAACGCTTTGATAAATATAATGTTTTCAACACCCATCTAGCTTATATTAACCATCTAGACTTCAAAACGAATAGTGGTTTTGCAAAAATGAAAACTACCTAAAAGTGTCTAAAATCGACTGGAAATCACGAAATAAGCATTTTCAATTTTTCTTGTTTTTTCATGGTTATTTGCCAAATTTTGTGAGTTTGTGTTTTCTGAAAACGCTTGTGACTTCGATGAACGCTTTGATAAATATAATGTTTTCAACACCCATCTAGCTTATATTAACCATCGAGACTTCAAATCGAATAGTGGTTTTGCAAAAATGAAAACTACCTAAAAGTGTCTAAAATCGACTGGAAATCACGAAATAAGCATTTTCAAGTTTTCTTGTTTATTCATGGTTATTTGCCAAATTTTGTGAGTTTGTGTTTTCTGAAAACGCTTGTGACTTCGATGAACGCTTTGATAAATATAATGTTTTCAACACCCATCTAGCTTATATTAACCATCTAGACTTCAAAACGAATAGTGGTTTTGCAAAAATGAAAACTACCTAAAAGTGTCTAAAATCGACTGGAAATCACGAAATAAGCATTTTCAAGTAATCTTGTTTATTCATGGTTATTTGCCAAATTTTGTGAGTTTGTGTTATCTGAAAACGGTTGTGACTTCGATGAACGCTTTGATAAATATAATGTTTTCAACACCCATCTAGCTTATATTAACCATCTAGACTTCAAAACGAATAGTGGTTTTGCAAAAATGAAAACTACCTAAAAGTGTCTAAAATCGACTGGAAATCACGAAATAAGCATTTTCAATTTTTCTTGTTTTTTCATGGTTATTTGCCAAATTTTGTGAGTTTGTGTTTTCTGAAAACGCTTGTGACTTCGATGAACGCTTTGATAAATATAATGTTTTCAACACTCATCTAGCTTATATTAACCATCTAGACTTCAAAACGAATAGTGGTTTTGCAAAAATGAAAACTACCTAAAAGTGTCTAAAATCGACTGGAAATCACGAAATAAGCATTTTCAAGTTTTCTTGTTTTTTCATGGTTATTTGCCAAATTTTGTGAGTTTGTGTTTTCTGAAAACGCTTGTGACTTCGATGAACGCTTTGATAAATATAATGTTTTCAACACCCATCTAGCTTATATTAACCATCTAGACTTCAAAACGAATAGTGGTTTTGCAAAAATGAAAACTACCTAAAAGTGTCTAAAATCGACTGGAAATCACAAAATAAGCATTTTCAAGTTTTCTTGTTTTTTCATGGTTATTTGCCAAATTTTGTGAGTTTGTGTTTTCTGAAAACGCTTGTGACTTCGATGAACGCTTTGATAAATATAATGTTTTCAACACCCATCTAGCTTATATTAACCATCTAGACTTCAAAACGAATAGTGGTTTTGCAAAAATGAAAACTACCTAAAAGTGTCTAAAATCGACTGGAAATCACGAAATAAGCATTTTCAAGTTTTCTTGTTTTTTCATGGTTATTTGCCAAATTTTGTGAGTTTGTGTTTTCTGAAAACGCTTGTGACTTCGATGAACGCTTTGATAAATATAATGTTTTCAACACCCATCTAGCTTATATTAACCATCTAGACTTCAAAACGAATAGTGGTTTTGCAAAAATGAAAACTACCTAAAAGTGTCTAAAATCGACTGGAAATCACGAAATAAGCATTTTCAAGTTTTCTTGTTTTTTCATGGTTATTTGCCAAATTTTGTGAGTTTGTGTTTTCTGAAAACGCTTGTGACTTCGATGAACGCTTTGATAAATATAATGTTTTCAACACCCATCTAGCTTATATTAACCATCTAGACTTCAAAACGAATAGTGGTTTTGCAAAAATGAAAACTACCTAAAAGTGTCTAAAATCGACTGGAAATCACGAAATAAGCATTTTCAAGTTTTCTTGTTTTTTCATGGTTATTTGCCAAATTTTGTGAGTTTGTGTTTTCTGAAAACGCTTGTGACTTCGATGAACGCTTTGATAAATATAATGTTTTCAACACTCATCTAGCTTATATTAACCATCTAGACTTCAAAACGAATAGTGGTTTTGCAAAAATGAAAACTACCTAAAAGTGTCTAAAATCGACTGGAAATCACGAAATAAGCATTTTCAAGTTTTCTTGTTTTTTCATGGTTATTTGCCAAATTTTGTGAGTTTGTGTTTTCTGAAAACGCTTGTGACTTCGATGAACGCTTTGATAAATATAATGTTTTCAACACCCATCTAGCTTATATTAACCATCTAGACTTCAAAACGAATAGTGGTTTTGCAAAAATGAAAACTACCTAAAAGTGTCTAAAATCGACTGGAAATCAGGAAATAAGCATTTTCAAGTTTTCTTGTTTTTTCATGGTTATTTGCCAAATTTTGTGAGTTTGTGTTTTCTGAAAACGCTTGTGACTTCGATGAACGCTTTGATAAATATAATGTTTTCAACACCCATCTAGCTTATATTAACCATCTAGACTTCAAAACGAATAGTGGTTTTGCAAAAATGAAAACTACCTAAAAGTGTCTAAAATCGACTGGAAATCACAAAATAAGCATCTTCAAGTTTTCTTGTTTTTTCATGGTTATTTGCCAAATTTTGTGAGTTTGTGTTTTCTGAAAACGCTTGTGACTTCGATGAACGCTTTGATAAATATAATGTTTTCAACACCCATCTAGCTTATATTAACCATCTAGACTTCAAAACGAATAGTGGTTTTGCAAAAATGAAAACTACCTAAAAGTGTCTAAAATCGACTGGAAATCACGAAATAAGCATTTTCAAGTTTTCTTGTTTTTTCATGGTTATTTGCCAAATTTTGTGAGTTTGTGTTTTCTGAAAACGCTTGTGACTTCGATGAACGCTTTGATAAATATAATGTTTTCAACACCCATCTAGCTTATATTAACCATCTAGACTTCAAAACGAATAGTGGTTTTGCAAAAATGAAAACTACCTAAAAGTGTCTAAAATCGACTGGAAATCAGGAAATAAGCATTTTCAAGTTTTCTTGTTTTTTCATGGTTATTTGCCAAATTTTGTGAGTTTGTGTTTTCTGAAAACGCTTGTGACTTCGATGAACGCTTTGATAAATATAATGTTTTCAACACCCATCTAGCTTATATTAACCATCTAGACTTCAAAACGAATAGTGGTTTTGCAAAAATGAAAACTACCTAAAAGTGTCTAAAATCGACTGGAAATCACGAAATAAGCATTTTCAAGTTTTCTTGTTTTTTCATGGTTATTTGCCAAATTTTGTGAGTTTGTGTTTTCTGAAAACGCTTGTGACTTCGATGAACGCTTTGATAAATATAATGTTTTCAACACCCATCTAGCTTATATTAACCATCTAGACTTCAAAACGAATAGTGGTTTTGCAAAAATGAAAACTACCTAAAAGTGTCTAAAATCGACTGGAAATCACGAAATAAGCATTTTCAAGTTTTCTTGTTTTTTCATGGTTATTTGCCAAATTTTGTGAGTTTGTGTTTTCTGAAAACGCTTGTGACTTCGATGAACGCTTTGATAAATATAATGTTTTCAACACCCATCTAGCTTATATTAACCATCTAGACTTCAAAACGAATAGTGGTTTTGCAAAAATGAAAACTACCTAAAAGTGTCTAAAATCGACTGGAAATCACGAAATAAGCATTTTCAAGTTTTCTTGTTTTTTCATGGTTATTTGCCAAATTTTGTGAGTTTGTGTTTTCTGAAAACGCTTGTGACTTCGATGAACGCTTTGATAAATATAATGTTTTCAACACCCATCTAGCTTATATTAACCATCTAGACTTCAAAACGAATAGTGGTTTTGCAAAAATGAAAACTACCTAAAAGTGTCTAAAATCGACTGGAAATCACGAAATAAGCATTTTCAAGTTTTCTTGTTTTTTCATGGTTATTTGCCAAATTTTGTGAGTTTGTGTTTTCTGAAAACGCTTGTGACTTCGATGAACGCTTTGATAAATATAATGTTTTCAACACCCATCTAGCTTATATTAACCATCTAGACTTCAAAACGAATAGTGGTTTTGCAAAAATGAAAACTACCTAAAAGTGTCTAAAATCGACTGGAAATCACGAAATAAGCATTTTCAAGTTTTCTTGTTTTTTCATGGTTATTTGCCAAATTTTGTGAGTTTGTGTTTTCTGAAAACGCTTGTGACTTCGATGAACGCTTTGATAAATATAATGTTTTCAACACCCATCTAGCTTATATTAACCATCTAGACTTCAAAACGAATAGTGGTTTTGCAAAAATGAAAACTACCTAAAAGTGTCTAAAATCGACTGGAAATCACGAAATAAGCATTTTCAAGTTTTCTTGTTTTTTCATGGTTATTTGCCAAATTTTGTGAGTTTGTGTTTTCTGAAAACGCTTGTGACTTCGATGAACGCTTTGATAAATATAATGTTTTCAACACCCATCTAGCTTATATTAACCATCTAGACTTCAAAACGAATAGTGGTTTTGCAAAAATGAAAACTACCTAAAAGTGTCTAAAATCGACTGGAAATCACGAAATAAGCATTTTCAAGTTTTCTTGTTTTTTCATGGTTATTTGCCAAATTTTGTGAGTTTGTGTTTTCTGAAAACGCTTGTGACTTCGATGAACGCTTTGATAAATATAATGTTTTCAACACCCATCTAGCTTATATTAACCATCTAGACTTCAAAACGAATAGTGGTTTTGCAAAAATGAAAACTACCTAAAAGTGTCTAAAATCGACTGGAAATCACGAAATAAGCATTTTCAAGTTTTCTTGTTTTTTCATGGTTATTTGCCAAATTTTGTGAGTTTGTGTTTTCTGAAAACGCTTGTGACTTCGATGAACGCTTTGATAAATATAATGTTTTCAACACCCATCTAGCTTATATTAACCATCTAGACTTCAAAACGAATAGTGGTTTTGCAAAAATGAAAACTACCTAAAAGTGTCTAAAATCGACTGGAAATCACGAAATAAGCATTTTCAAGTTTTCTTGTTTTTTCATGGTTATTTGCCAAATTTTGTGAGTTTGTGTTTTCTGAAAACGCTTGTGACTTCGATGAACGCTTTGATAAATATAATGTTTTCAACACCCATCTAGCTTATATTAACCATCTAGACTTCAAAACGAATAGTGGTTTTGCAAAAATGAAAACTACCTAAAAGTGTCTAAAATCGACTGGAAATCACGAAATAAGCATTTTCAAGTTTTCTTGTTTTTTCATGGTTATTTGCCAAATTTTGTGAGTTTGTGTTTTCTGAAAACGCTTGTGACTTCGATGAACGCTTTGATAAATATAATGTTTTCAACACCCATCTAGCTTATATTAACCATCTAGACTTCAAAACGAATAGTGGTTTTGCAAAAATGAAAACTACCTAAAAGTGTCTAAAATCGACTGGAAATCACGAAATAAGCATTTTCAAGTTTTCTTGTTTTTTCATGGTTATTTGCCAAATTTTGTGAGTTTGTGTTTTCTGAAAACGCTTGTGACTTCGATGAACGCTTTGATAAATATAATGTTTTCAACACCCATCTAGCTTATATTAACCATCTAGACTTCAAAACGAATAGTGGTTTTGCAAAAATGAAAACTACCTAAAAGTGTCTAAAATCGACTGGAAATCACGAAATAAGCATTTTCAAGTTTTCTTGTTTTTTCATGGTTATTTGCCAAATTTTGTGAGTTTGTGTTTTCTGAAAACGCTTGTGACTTCGATGAACGCTTTGATAAATATAATGTTTTCAACACCCATCTAGCTTATATTAACCATCTAGACTTCAAAACGAATAGTGGTTTTGCAAAAATGAAAACTACCTAAAAGTGTCTAAAATCGACTGGAAATCACGAAATAAGCATTTTCAAGTTTTCTTGTTTTTTCATGGTTATTTGCCAAATTTTGTGAGTTTGTGTTTTCTGAAAACGCTTGTGACTTCGATGAACGCTTTGATAAATATAATGTTTTCAACACCCATCTAGCTTATATTAACCATCTAGACTTCAAAACGAATAGTGGTTTTGCAAAAATGAAAACTACCTAAAAGTGTCTAAAATCGACTGGAAATCACGAAATAAGCATTTTCAAGTTTTCTTGTTTTTTCATGGTTATTTGCCAAATTTTGTGAGTTTGTGTTTTCTGAAAACGCTTGTGACTTCGATGAACGCTTTGATAAATATAATGTTTTCAACACCCATCTAGCTTATATTAACCATCTAGACTTCAAAACGAATAGTGGTTTTGCAAAAATGAAAACTACCTAAAAGTGTCTAAAATCGACTGGAAATCACGAAATAAGCATTTTCAAGTTTTCTTGTTTTTTCATGGTTATTTGCCAAATTTTGTGAGTTTGTGTTTTCTGAAAACGCTTGTGACTTCGATGAACGCTTTGATAAATATAATGTTTTCAACACCCATCTAGCTTATATTAACCATCTAGACTTCAAAACGAATAGTGGTTTTGCAAAAATGAAAACTACCTAAAAGTGTCTAAAATCGACTGGAAATCACGAAATAAGCATTTTCAAGTTTTCTTGTTTTTTCATGGTTATTTGCCAAATTTTGTGAGTTTGTGTTTTCTGAAAACGCTTGTGACTTCGATGAACGCTTTGATAAATATAATGTTTTCAACACCCATCTAGCTTATATTAACCATCTAGACTTCAAAACGAATAGTGGTTTTGCAAAAATGAAAACTACCTAAAAGTGTCTAAAATCGACTGGAAATCACGAAATAAGCATTTTCAAGTTTTCTTGTTTTTTCATGGTTATTTGCCAAATTTTGTGAGTTTGTGTTTTCTGAAAACGCTTGTGACTTCGATGAACGCTTTGATAAATATAATGTTTTCAACACCCATCTAGCTTATATTAACCATCTAGACTTCAAAACGAATAGTGGTTTTGCAAAAATGAAAACTACCTAAAAGTGTCTAAAATCGACTGGAAATCACGAAATAAGCATTTTCAAGTTTTCTTGTTTTTTCATGGTTATTTGCCAAATTTTGTGAGTTTGTGTTTTCTGAAAACGCTTGTGACTTCGATGAACGCTTTGATAAATATAATGTTTTCAACACCCATCTAGCTTATATTAACCATCTAGACTTCAAAACGAATAGTGGTTTTGCAAAAATGAAAACTACCTAAAAGTGTCTAAAATCGACTGGAAATCACGAAATAAGCATTTTCAAGTTTTCTTGTTTTTTCATGGTTATTTGCCAAATTTTGTGAGTTTGTGTTTTCTGAAAACGCTTGTGACTTCGATGAACGCTTTGATAAATATAATGTTTTCAACACCCATCTAGCTTATATTAACCATCTAGACTTCAAAACGAATAGTGGTTTTGCAAAAATGAAAACTACCTAAAAGTGTCTAAAATCGACTGGAAATCACGAAATAAGCATTTTCAAGTTTTCTTGTTTTTTCATGGTTATTTGCCAAATTTTGTGAGTTTGTGTTTTCTGAAAACGCTTGTGACTTCGATGAACGCTTTGATAAATATAATGTTTTCAACACCCATCTAGCTTATATTAACCATCTAGACTTCAAAACGAATAGTGGTTTTGCAAAAATGAAAACTACCTAAAAGTGTCTAAAATCGACTGGAAATCACGAAATAAGCATTTTCAAGTTTTCTTGTTTTTTCATGGTTATTTGCCAAATTTTGTGAGTTTGTGTTTTCTGAAAACGCTTGTGACTTCGATGAACGCTTTGATAAATATAATGTTTTCAACACCCATCTAGCTTATATTAACCATCTAGACTTCAAAACGAATAGTGGTTTTGCAAAAATGAAAACTACCTAAAAGTGTCTAAAATCGACTGGAAATCACGAAATAAGCATTTTCAAGTTTTCTTGTTTTTTCATGGTTATTTGCCAAATTTTGTGAGTTTGTGTTTTCTGAAAACGCTTGTGACTTCGATGAACGCTTTGATAAATATAATGTTTTCAACACCCATCTAGCTTATATTAACCATCTAGACTTCAAAACGAATAGTGGTTTTGCAAAAATGAAAACTACCTAAAAGTGTCTAAAATCGACTGGAAATCACGAAATAAGCATTTTCAAGTTTTCTTGTTTTTTCATGGTTATTTGCCAAATTTTGTGAGTTTGTGTTTTCTGAAAACGCTTGTGACTTCGATGAACGCTTTGATAAATATAATGTTTTCAACACCCATCTAGCTTATATTAACCATCTAGACTTCAAAACGAATAGTGGTTTTGCAAAAATGAAAACTACCTAAAAGTGTCTAAAATCGACTGGAAATCACGAAATAAGCATTTTCAAGTTTTCTTGTTTTTTCATGGTTATTTGCCAAATTTTGTGAGTTTGTGTTTTCTGAAAACGCTTGTGACTTCGATGAACGCTTTGATAAATATAATGTTTTCAACACCCATCTAGCTTATATTAACCATCTAGACTTCAAAACGAATAGTGGTTTTGCAAAAATGAAAACTACCTAAAAGTGTCTAAAATCGACTGGAAATCACGAAATAAGCATTTTCAAGTTTTCTTGTTTTTTCATGGTTATTTGCCAAATTTTGTGAGTTTGTGTTTTCTGAAAACGCTTGTGACTTCGATGAACGCTTTGATAAATATAATGTTTTCAACACCCATCTAGCTTATATTAACCATCTAGACTTCAAAACGAATAGTGGTTTTGCAAAAATGAAAACTACCTAAAAGTGTCTAAAATCGACTGGAAATCACGAAATAAGCATTTTCAAGTTTTCTTGTTTTTTCATGGTTATTTGCCAAATTTTGTGAGTTTGTGTTTTCTGAAAACGCTTGTGACTTCGATGAACGCTTTGATAAATATAATGTTTTCAACACCCATCTAGCTTATATTAACCATCTAGACTTCAAAACGAATAGTGGTTTTGCAAAAATGAAAACTACCTAAAAGTGTCTAAAATCGACTGGAAATCACGAAATAAGCATTTTCAAGTTTTCTTGTTTTTTCATGGTTATTTGCCAAATTTTGTGAGTTTGTGTTTTCTGAAAACGCTTGTGACTTCGATGAACGCTTTGATAAATATAATGTTTTCAACACCCATCTAGCTTATATTAACCATCTAGACTTCAAAACGAATAGTGGTTTTGCAAAAATGAAAACTACCTAAAAGTGTCTAAAATCGACTGGAAATCACGAAATAAGCATTTTCAAGTTTTCTTGTTTTTTCATGGTTATTTGCCAAATTTTGTGAGTTTGTGTTTTCTGAAAACGCTTGTGACTTCGATGAACGCTTTGATAAATATAATGTTTTCAACACCCATCTAGCTTATATTAACCATCTAGACTTCAAAACGAATAGTGGTTTTGCAAAAATGAAAACTACCTAAAAGTGTCTAAAATCGACTGGAAATCACGAAATAAGCATTTTCAAGTTTTCTTGTTTTTTCATGGTTATTTGCCAAATTTTGTGAGTTTGTGTTTTCTGAAAACGCTTGTGACTTCGATGAACGCTTTGATAAATATAATGTTTTCAACACCCATCTAGCTTATATTAACCATCTAGACTTCAAAACGAATAGTGGTTTTGCAAAAATGAAAACTACCTAAAAGTGTCTAAAATCGACTGGAAATCACGAAATAAGCATTTTCAAGTTTTCTTGTTTTTTCATGGTTATTTGCCAAATTTTGTGAGTTTGTGTTTTCTGAAAACGCTTGTGACTTCGATGAACGCTTTGATAAATATAATGTTTTCAACACCCATCTAGCTTATATTAACCATCTAGACTTCAAAACGAATAGTGGTTTTGCAAAAATGAAAACTACCTAAAAGTGTCTAAAATCGACTGGAAATCACGAAATAAGCATTTTCAAGTTTTCTTGTTTTTTCATGGTTATTTGCCAAATTTTGTGAGTTTGTGTTTTCTGAAAACGCTTGTGACTTCGATGAACGCTTTGATAAATATAATGTTTTCAACACCCATCTAGCTTATATTAACCATCTAGACTTCAAAACGAATAGTGGTTTTGCAAAAATGAAAACTACCTAAAAGTGTCTAAAATCGACTGGAAATCACGAAATAAGCATTTTCAAGTTTTCTTGTTTTTTCATGGTTATTTGCCAAATTTTGTGAGTTTGTGTTTTCTGAAAACGCTTGTGACTTCGATGAACGCTTTGATAAATATAATGTTTTCAACACCCATCTAGCTTATATTAACCATCTAGACTTCAAAACGAATAGTGGTTTTGCAAAAATGAAAACTACCTAAAAGTGTCTAAAATCGACTGGAAATCACGAAATAAGCATTTTCAAGTTTTCTTGTTTTTTCATGGTTATTTGCCAAATTTTGTGAGTTTGTGTTTTCTGAAAACGCTTGTGACTTCGATGAACGCTTTGATAAATATAATGTTTTCAACACCCATCTAGCTTATATTAACCATCTAGACTTCAAAACGAATAGTGGTTTTGCAAAAATGAAAACTACCTAAAAGTGTCTAAAATCGACTGGAAATCACGAAATAAGCATTTTCAAGTTTTCTTGTTTTTTCATGGTTATTTGCCAAATTTTGTGAGTTTGTGTTTTCTGAAAACGCTTGTGACTTCGATGAACGCTTTGATAAATATAATGTTTTCAACACCCATCTAGCTTATATTAACCATCTAGACTTCAAAACGAATAGTGGTTTTGCAAAAATGAAAACTACCTAAAAGTGTCTAAAATCGACTGGAAATCACGAAATAAGCATTTTCAAGTTTTCTTGTTTTTTCATGGTTATTTGCCAAATTTTGTGAGTTTGTGTTTTCTGAAAACGCTTGTGACTTCGATGAACGCTTTGATAAATATAATGTTTTCAACACCCATCTAGCTTATATTAACCATCTAGACTTCAAAACGAATAGTGGTTTTGCAAAAATGAAAACTACCTAAAAGTGTCTAAAATCGACTGGAAATCACGAAATAAGCATTTTCAAGTTTTCTTGTTTTTTCATGGTTATTTGCCAAATTTTGTGAGTTTGTGTTTTCTGAAAACGCTTGTGACTTCGATGAACGCTTTGATAAATATAATGTTTTCAACACCCATCTAGCTTATATTAACCATCTAGACTTCAAAACGAATAGTGGTTTTGCAAAAATGAAAACTACCTAAAAGTGTCTAAAATCGACTGGAAATCACGAAATAAGCATTTTCAAGTTTTCTTGTTTTTTCATGGTTATTTGCCAAATTTTGTGAGTTTGTGTTTTCTGAAAACGCTTGTGACTTCGATGAACGCTTTGATAAATATAATGTTTTCAACACCCATCTAGCTTATATTAACCATCTAGACTTCAAAACGAATAGTGGTTTTGCAAAAATGAAAACTACCTAAAAGTGTCTAAAATCGACTGGAAATCACGAAATAAGCATTTTCAAGTTTTCTTGTTTTTTCATGGTTATTTGCCAAATTTTGTGAGTTTGTGTTTTCTGAAAACGCTTGTGACTTCGATGAACGCTTTGATAAATATAATGTTTTCAACACCCATCTAGCTTATATTAACCATCTAGACTTCAAAACGAATAGTGGTTTTGCAAAAATGAAAACTACCTAAAAGTGTCTAAAATCGACTGGAAATCACGAAATAAGCATTTTCAAGTTTTCTTGTTTTTTCATGGTTATTTGCCAAATTTTGTGAGTTTGTGTTTTCTGAAAACGCTTGTGACTTCGATGAACGCTTTGATAAATATAATGTTTTCAACACCCATCTAGCTTATATTAACCATCTAGACTTCAAAACGAATAGTGGTTTTGCAAAAATGAAAACTACCTAAAAGTGTCTAAAATCGACTGGAAATCACGAAATAAGCATTTTCAAGTTTTCTTGTTTTTTCATGGTTATTTGCCAAATTTTGTGAGTTTGTGTTTTCTGAAAACGCTTGTGACTTCGATGAACGCTTTGATAAATATAATGTTTTCAACACCCATCTAGCTTATATTAACCATCTAGACTTCAAAACGAATAGTGGTTTTGCAAAAATGAAAACTACCTAAAAGTGTCTAAAATCGACTGGAAATCACGAAATAAGCATTTTCAAGTTTTCTTGTTTTTTCATGGTTATTTGCCAAATTTTGTGAGTTTGTGTTTTCTGAAAACGCTTGTGACTTCGATGAACGCTTTGATAAATATAATGTTTTCAACACCCATCTAGCTTATATTAACCATCTAGACTTCAAAACGAATAGTGGTTTTGCAAAAATGAAAACTACCTAAAAGTGTCTAAAATCGACTGGAAATCACGAAATAAGCATTTTCAAGTTTTCTTGTTTTTTCATGGTTATTTGCCAAATTTTGTGAGTTTGTGTTTTCTGAAAACGCTTGTGACTTCGATGAACGCTTTGATAAATATAATGTTTTCAACACCCATCTAGCTTATATTAACCATCTAGACTTCAAAACGAATAGTGGTTTTGCAAAAATGAAAACTACCTAAAAGTGTCTAAAATCGACTGGAAATCACGAAATAAGCATTTTCAAGTTTTCTTGTTTTTTCATGGTTATTTGCCAAATTTTGTGAGTTTGTGTTTTCTGAAAACGCTTGTGACTTCGATGAACGCTTTGATAAATATAATGTTTTCAACACCCATCTAGCTTATATTAACCATCTAGACTTCAAAACGAATAGTGGTTTTGCAAAAATGAAAACTACCTAAAAGTGTCTAAAATCGACTGGAAATCACGAAATAAGCATTTTCAAGTTTTCTTGTTTTTTCATGGTTATTTGCCAAATTTTGTGAGTTTGTGTTTTCTGAAAACGCTTGTGACTTCGATGAACGCTTTGATAAATATAATGTTTTCAACACCCATCTAGCTTATATTAACCATCTAGACTTCAAAACGAATAGTGGTTTTGCAAAAATGAAAACTACCTAAAAGTGTCTAAAATCGACTGGAAATCACGAAATAAGCATTTTCAAGTTTTCTTGTTTTTTCATGGTTATTTGCCAAATTTTGTGAGTTTGTGTTTTCTGAAAACGCTTGTGACTTCGATGAACGCTTTGATAAATATAATGTTTTCAACACCCATCTAGCTTATATTAACCATCTAGACTTCAAAACGAATAGTGGTTTTGCAAAAATGAAAACTACCTAAAAGTGTCTAAAATCGACTGGAAATCACGAAATAAGCATTTTCAAGTTTTCTTGTTTTTTCATGGTTATTTGCCAAATTTTGTGAGTTTGTGTTTTCTGAAAACGCTTGTGACTTCGATGAACGCTTTGATAAATATAATGTTTTCAACACCCATCTAGCTTATATTAACCATCTAGACTTCAAAACGAATAGTGGTTTTGCAAAAATGAAAACTACCTAAAAGTGTCTAAAATCGACTGGAAATCACGAAATAAGCATTTTCAAGTTTTCTTGTTTTTTCATGGTTATTTGCCAAATTTTGTGAGTTTGTGTTTTCTGAAAACGCTTGTGACTTCGATGAACGCTTTGATAAATATAATGTTTTCAACACCCATCTAGCTTATATTAACCATCTAGACTTCAAAACGAATAGTGGTTTTGCAAAAATGAAAACTACCTAAAAGTGTCTAAAATCGACTGGAAATCACGAAATAAGCATTTTCAAGTTTTCTTGTTTTTTCATGGTTATTTGCCAAATTTTGTGAGTTTGTGTTTTCTGAAAACGCTTGTGACTTCGATGAACGCTTTGATAAATATAATGTTTTCAACACCCATCTAGCTTATATTAACCATCTAGACTTCAAAACGAATAGTGGTTTTGCAAAAATGAAAACTACCTAAAAGTGTCTAAAATCGACTGGAAATCACGAAATAAGCATTTTCAAGTTTTCTTGTTTTTTCATGGTTATTTGCCAAATTTTGTGAGTTTGTGTTTTCTGAAAACGCTTGTGACTTCGATGAACGCTTTGATAAATATAATGTTTTCAACACCCATCTAGCTTATATTAACCATCTAGACTTCAAAACGAATAGTGGTTTTGCAAAAATGAAAACTACCTAAAAGTGTCTAAAATCGACTGGAAATCACGAAATAAGCATTTTCAAGTTTTCTTGTTTTTTCATGGTTATTTGCCAAATTTTGTGAGTTTGTGTTTTCTGAAAACGCTTGTGACTTCGATGAACGCTTTGATAAATATAATGTTTTCAACACCCATCTAGCTTATATTAACCATCTAGACTTCAAAACGAATAGTGGTTTTGCAAAAATGAAAACTACCTAAAAGTGTCTAAAATCGACTGGAAATCACGAAATAAGCATTTTCAAGTTTTCTTGTTTTTTCATGGTTATTTGCCAAATTTTGTGAGTTTGTGTTTTCTGAAAACGCTTGTGACTTCGATGAACGCTTTGATAAATATAATGTTTTCAACACCCATCTAGCTTATATTAACCATCTAGACTTCAAAACGAATAGTGGTTTTGCAAAAATGAAAACTACCTAAAAGTGTCTAAAATCGACTGGAAATCACGAAATAAGCATTTTCAAGTTTTCTTGTTTTTTCATGGTTATTTGCCAAATTTTGTGAGTTTGTGTTTTCTGAAAACGCTTGTGACTTCGATGAACGCTTTGATAAATATAATGTTTTCAACACCCATCTAGCTTATATTAACCATCTAGACTTCAAAACGAATAGTGGTTTTGCAAAAATGAAAACTACCTAAAAGTGTCTAAAATCGACTGGAAATCACGAAATAAGCATTTTCAAGTTTTCTTGTTTTTTCATGGTTATTTGCCAAATTTTGTGAGTTTGTGTTTTCTGAAAACGCTTGTGACTTCGATGAACGCTTTGATAAATATAATGTTTTCAACACCCATCTAGCTTATATTAACCATCTAGACTTCAAAACGAATAGTGGTTTTGCAAAAATGAAAACTACCTAAAAGTGTCTAAAATCGACTGGAAATCACGAAATAAGCATTTTCAAGTTTTCTTGTTTTTTCATGGTTATTTGCCAAATTTTGTGAGTTTGTGTTTTCTGAAAACGCTTGTGACTTCGATGAACGCTTTGATAAATATAATGTTTTCAACACCCATCTAGCTTATATTAACCATCTAGACTTCAAAACGAATAGTGGTTTTGCAAAAATGAAAACTACCTAAAAGTGTCTAAAATCGACTGGAAATCACGAAATAAGCATTTTCAAGTTTTCTTGTTTTTTCATGGTTATTTGCCAAATTTTGTGAGTTTGTGTTTTCTGAAAACGCTTGTGACTTCGATGAACGCTTTGATAAATATAATGTTTTCAACACCCATCTAGCTTATATTAACCATCTAGACTTCAAAACGAATAGTGGTTTTGCAAAAATGAAAACTACCTAAAAGTGTCTAAAATCGACTGGAAATCACGAAATAAGCATTTTCAAGTTTTCTTGTTTTTTCATGGTTATTTGCCAAATTTTGTGAGTTTGTGTTTTCTGAAAACGCTTGTGACTTCGATGAACGCTTTGATAAATATAATGTTTTCAACACCCATCTAGCTTATATTAACCATCTAGACTTCAAAACGAATAGTGGTTTTGCAAAAATGAAAACTACCTAAAAGTGTCTAAAATCGACTGGAAATCACGAAATAAGCATTTTCAAGTTTTCTTGTTTTTTCATGGTTATTTGCCAAATTTTGTGAGTTTGTGTTTTCTGAAAACGCTTGTGACTTCGATGAACGCTTTGATAAATATAATGTTTTCAACACCCATCTAGCTTATATTAACCATCTAGACTTCAAAACGAATAGTGGTTTTGCAAAAATGAAAACTACCTAAAAGTGTCTAAAATCGACTGGAAATCACGAAATAAGCATTTTCAAGTTTTCTTGTTTTTTCATGGTTATTTGCCAAATTTTGTGAGTTTGTGTTTTCTGAAAACGCTTGTGACTTCGATGAACGCTTTGATAAATATAATGTTTTCAACACCCATCTAGCTTATATTAACCATCTAGACTTCAAAACGAATAGTGGTTTTGCAAAAATGAAAACTACCTAAAAGTGTCTAAAATCGACTGGAAATCACGAAATAAGCATTTTCAAGTTTTCTTGTTTTTTCATGGTTATTTGCCAAATTTTGTGAGTTTGTGTTTTCTGAAAACGCTTGTGACTTCGATGAACGCTTTGATAAATATAATGTTTTCAACACCCATCTAGCTTATATTAACCATCTAGACTTCAAAACGAATAGTGGTTTTGCAAAAATGAAAACTACCTAAAAGTGTCTAAAATCGACTGGAAATCACGAAATAAGCATTTTCAAGTTTTCTTGTTTTTTCATGGTTATTTGCCAAATTTTGTGAGTTTGTGTTTTCTGAAAACGCTTGTGACTTCGATGAACGCTTTGATAAATATAATGTTTTCAACACCCATCTAGCTTATATTAACCATCTAGACTTCAAAACGAATAGTGGTTTTGCAAAAATGAAAACTACCTAAAAGTGTCTAAAATCGACTGGAAATCACGAAATAAGCATTTTCAAGTTTTCTTGTTTTTTCATGGTTATTTGCCAAATTTTGTGAGTTTGTGTTTTCTGAAAACGCTTGTGACTTCGATGAACGCTTTGATAAATATAATGTTTTCAACACCCATCTAGCTTATATTAACCATCTAGACTTCAAAACGAATAGTGGTTTTGCAAAAATGAAAACTACCTAAAAGTGTCTAAAATCGACTGGAAATCACGAAATAAGCATTTTCAAGTTTTCTTGTTTTTTCATGGTTATTTGCCAAATTTTGTGAGTTTGTGTTTTCTGAAAACGCTTGTGACTTCGATGAACGCTTTGATAAATATAATGTTTTCAACACCCATCTAGCTTATATTAACCATCTAGACTTCAAAACG
This sequence comes from Octopus bimaculoides, assembly GCF_046866305.1. Classification (NCBI taxonomy): domain Eukaryota; kingdom Metazoa; phylum Mollusca; class Cephalopoda; order Octopoda; family Octopodidae; genus Octopus; species Octopus bimaculoides. The sequence continues at coordinate 96,951 of NW_028315346.1, read as the reverse complement.
AATAGTGGTTTTGCAAAAATGAAAACTACCTAAAAGTGTCTAAAATCGACTGGAAATCACGAAATAAGCATTTTCAAGTTTTCTTGTTTTTTCATGGTTATTTGCCAAATTTTGTGAGTTTGTGTTTTCTGAAAACGCTTGTGACTTCGATGAACGCTTTGATAAATATAATGTTTTCAACACCCATCTAGCTTATATTAACCATCTAGACTTCAAAACGAATAGTGGTTTTGCAAAAATGAAAACTACCTAAAAGTGTCTAAAATCGACTGGAAATCACGAAATAAGCATTTTCAAGTTTTCTTGTTTTTTCATGGTTATTTGCCAAATTTTGTGAGTTTGTGTTTTCTGAAAACGCTTGTGACTTCGATGAACGCTTTGATAAATATAATGTTTTCAACACCCATCTAGCTTATATTAACCATCTAGACTTCAAAACGAATAGTGGTTTTGCAAAAATGAAAACTACCTAAAAGTGTCTAAAATCGACTGGAAATCACGAAATAAGCATTTTCAAGTTTTCTTGTTTTTTCATGGTTATTTGCCAAATTTTGTGAGTTTGTGTTTTCTGAAAACGCTTGTGACTTCGATGAACGCTTTGATAAATATAATGTTTTCAACACCCATCTAGCTTATATTAACCATCTAGACTTCAAAACGAATAGTGGTTTTGCAAAAATGAAAACTACCTAAAAGTGTCTAAAATCGACTGGAAATCACGAAATAAGCATTTTCAAGTTTTCTTGTTTTTTCATGGTTATTTGCCAAATTTTGTGAGTTTGTGTTTTCTGAAAACGCTTGTGACTTCGATGAACGCTTTGATAAATATAATGTTTTCAACACCCATCTAGCTTATATTAACCATCTAGACTTCAAAACGAATAGTGGTTTTGCAAAAATGAAAACTACCTAAAAGTGTCTAAAATCGACTGGAAATCACGAAATAAGCATTTTCAAGTTTTCTTGTTTTTTCATGGTTATTTGCCAAATTTTGTGAGTTTGTGTTTTCTGAAAACGCTTGTGACTTCGATGAACGCTTTGATAAATATAATGTTTTCAACACCCATCTAGCTTATATTAACCATCTAGACTTCAAAACGAATAGTGGTTTTGCAAAAATGAAAACTACCTAAAAGTGTCTAAAATCGACTGGAAATCACGAAATAAGCATTTTCAAGTTTTCTTGTTTTTTCATGGTTATTTGCCAAATTTTGTGAGTTTGTGTTTTCTGAAAACGCTTGTGACTTCGATGAACGCTTTGATAAATATAATGTTTTCAACACCCATCTAGCTTATATTAACCATCTAGACTTCAAAACGAATAGTGGTTTTGCAAAAATGAAAACTACCTAAAAGTGTCTAAAATCGACTGGAAATCACGAAATAAGCATTTTCAAGTTTTCTTGTTTTTTCATGGTTATTTGCCAAATTTTGTGAGTTTGTGTTTTCTGAAAACGCTTGTGACTTCGATGAACGCTTTGATAAATATAATGTTTTCAACACCCATCTAGCTTATATTAACCATCTAGACTTCAAAACGAATAGTGGTTTTGCAAAAATGAAAACTACCTAAAAGTGTCTAAAATCGACTGGAAATCACGAAATAAGCATTTTCAAGTTTTCTTGTTTTTTCATGGTTATTTGCCAAATTTTGTGAGTTTGTGTTTTCTGAAAACGCTTGTGACTTCGATGAACGCTTTGATAAATATAATGTTTTCAACACTCATCTAGCTTATATTAACCATCTAGACTTCAAAACGAATAGTGGTTTTGCAAAAATGAAAACTACCTAAAAGTGTCTAAAATCGACTGGAAATCACGAAATAAGCATTTTCAAGTTTTCTTGTTTTTTCATGGTTATTTGCCAAATTTTGTGAGTTTGTGTTTTCTGAAAACGCTTGTGACTTCGATGAACGCTTTGATAAATATAATGTTTTCAACACCCATCTAGCTTATATTAACCATCTAGACTTCAAAACGAATAGTGGTTTTGCAAAAATGAAAACTACCTAAAAGTGTCTAAAATCGACTGGAAATCAGGAAATAAGCATTTTCAAGTTTTCTTGTTTTTTCATGGTTATTTGCCAAATTTTGTGAGTTTGTGTTTTCTGAAAACGCTTGTGACTTCGATGAACGCTTTGATAAATATAATGTTTTCAACACCCATCTAGCTTATATTAACCATCTAGACTTCAAAAACGAATAGTGGTTTTGCAAAAATGAAAACTACCTAAAAGTGTCTAAAATCGACTGGAAATCACGAAATAAGCATTTTCAAGTTTTCTTGTTTTTTCATGGTTATTTGCCAAATTTTGTGAGTTTGTGTTTTCTGAAAACGCTTGTGACTTCGATGAACGCTTTGATAAATATAATGTTTTCAACACCCATCTAGCTTATATTAACCATCTAGACTTCAAAACGAATAGTGGTTTTGCAAAAATGAAAACTACCTAAAAGTGTCTAAAATCGACTGGAAATCACGAAATAAGCATTTTCAAGTTTTCTTGTTTTTTCATGGTTATTTGCCAAATTTTGTGAGTTTGTGTTTTCTGAAAACGCTTGTGACTTCGATGAACGCTTTGATAAATATAATGTTTTCAACACCCATCTAGCTTATATTAACCATCTAGACTTCAAAACGAATAGTGGTTTTGCAAAAATGAAAACTACCTAAAAGTGTCTAAAATCGACTGGAAATCAGGAAATAAGCATTTTCAAGTTTTCTTGTTTTTTCATGGTTATTTGCCAAATTTTGTGAGTTTGTGTTTTCTGAAAACGCTTGTGACTTCGATGAACGCTTTGATAAATATAATGTTTTCAACACCCATCTAGCTTATATTAACCATCTAGACTTCAAAAACGAATAGTGGTTTTGCAAAAATGAAAACTACCTAAAAGTGTCTAAAATCGACTGGAAATCACGAAATAAGCATTTTCAAGTTTTCTTGTTTTTTCATGGTTATTTGCCAAATTTTGTGAGTTTGTGTTTTCTGAAAACGCTTGTGACTTCGATGAACGCTTTGATAAATATAATGTTTTCAACACCCATCTAGCTTATATTAACCATCTAGACTTCAAAACGAATAGTGGTTTTGCAAAAATGAAAACTACCTAAAAGTGTCTAAAATCGACTGGAAATCACGAAATAAGCATTTTCAAGTTTTCTTGTTTTTTCATGGTTATTTGCCAAATTTTGTGAGTTTGTGTTTTCTGAAAACGCTTGTGACTTCGATGAACGCTTTGATAAATATAATGTTTTCAACACCCATCTAGCTTATATTAACCATCTAGACTTCAAAACGAATAGTGGTTTTGCAAAAATGAAAACTACCTAAAAGTGTCTAAAATCGACTGGAAATCACGAAATAAGCATTTTCAAGTTTTCTTGTTTTTTCATGGTTATTTGCCAAATTTTGTGAGTTTGTGTTTTCTGAAAACGCTTGTGACTTCGATGAACGCTTTGATAAATATAATGTTTTCAACACCCATCTAGCTTATATTAACCATCTAGACTTCAAAACGAATAGTGGTTTTGCAAAAATGAAAACTACCTAAAAGTGTCTAAAATCGACTGGAAATCACGAAATAAGCATTTTCAAGTTTTCTTGTTTTTTCATGGTTATTTGCCAAATTTTGTGAGTTTGTGTTTTCTGAAAACGCTTGTGACTTCGATGAACGCTTTGATAAATATAATGTTTTCAACACCCATCTAGCTTATATTAACCATCTAGACTTCAAAACGAATAGTGGTTTTGCAAAAATGAAAACTACCTAAAAGTGTCTAAAATCGACTGGAAATCACGAAATAAGCATTTTCAAGTTTTCTTGTTTTTTCATGGTTATTTGCCAAATTTTGTGAGTTTGTGTTTTCTGAAAACGCTTGTGACTTCGATGAACGCTTTGATAAATATAATGTTTTCAACACTCATCTAGCTTATATTAACCATCTAGACTTCAAAACGAATAGTGGTTTTGCAAAAATGAAAACTACCTAAAAGTGTCTAAAATCGACTGGAAATCACGAAATAAGCATTTTCAAGTTTTCTTGTTTTTTCATGGTTATTTGCCAAATTTTGTGAGTTTGTGTTTTCTGAAAACGCTTGTGACTTCGATGAACGCTTTGATAAATATAATGTTTTCAACACCCATCTAGCTTATATTAACCATCTAGACTTCAAAACGAATAGTGGTTTTGCAAAAATGAAAACTACCTAAAAGTGTCTAAAATCGACTGGAAATCAGGAAATAAGCATTTTCAAGTTTTCTTGTTTTTTCATGGTTATTTGCCAAATTTTGTGAGTTTGTGTTTTCTGAAAACGCTTGTGACTTCGATGAACGCTTTGATAAATATAATGTTTTCAACACCCATCTAGCTTATATTAACCATCTAGACTTCAAAACGAATAGTGGTTTTGCAAAAATGAAAACTACCTAAAAGTGTCTAAAATCGACTGGAAATCACAAAATAAGCATTTTCAAGTTTTCTTGTTTTTTCATGGTTATTTGCCAAATTTTGTGAGTTTGTGTTTTCTGAAAACGCTTGTGACTTCGATGAACGCTTTGATAAATATAATGTTTTCAACACCCATCTAGCTTATATTAACCATCTAGACTTCAAAACGAATAGTGGTTTTGCAAAAATGAAAACTACCTAAAAGTGTCTAAAATCGACTGGAAATCACGAAATAAGCATTTTCAAGTTTTCTTGTTTTTTCATGGTTATTTGCCAAATTTTGTGAGTTTGTGTTTTCTGAAAACGCTTGTGACTTCGATGAACGCTTTGATAAATATAATGTTTTCAACACCCATCTAGCTTATATTAACCATCTAGACTTCAAAACGAATAGTGGTTTTGCAAAAATGAAAACTACCTAAAAGTGTCTAAAATCGACTGGAAATCAGGAAATAAGCATTTTCAAGTTTTCTTGTTTTTTCATGGTTATTTGCCAAATTTTGTGAGTTTGTGTTTTCTGAAAACGCTTGTGACTTCGATGAACGCTTTGATAAATATAATGTTTTCAACACCCATCTAGCTTATATTAACCATCTAGACTTCAAAACGAATAGTGGTTTTGCAAAAATGAAAACTACCTAAAAGTGTCTAAAATCGACTGGAAATCACGAAATAAGCATTTTCAAGTTTTCTTGTTTTTTCATGGTTATTTGCCAAATTTTGTGAGTTTGTGTTTTCTGAAAACGCTTGTGACTTCGATGAACGCTTTGATAAATATAATGTTTTCAACACCCATCTAGCTTATATTAACCATCTAGACTTCAAAACGAATAGTGGTTTTGCAAAAATGAAAACTACCTAAAAGTGTCTAAAATCGACTGGAAATCACGAAATAAGCATTTTCAAGTTTTCTTGTTTTTTCATGGTTATTTGCCAAATTTTGTGAGTTTGTGTTTTCTGAAAACGCTTGTGACTTCGATGAACGCTTTGATAAATATAATGTTTTCAACACCCATCTAGCTTATATTAACCATCTAGACTTCAAAACGAATAGTGGTTTTGCAAAAATGAAAACTACCTAAAAGTGTCTAAAATCGACTGGAAATCACGAAATAAGCATTTTCAAGTTTTCTTGTTTTTTCATGGTTATTTGCCAAATTTTGTGAGTTTGTGTTTTCTGAAAACGCTTGTGACTTCGATGAACGCTTTGATAAATATAATGTTTTCAACACCCATCTAGCTTATATTAACCATCTAGACTTCAAAACGAATAGTGGTTTTGCAAAAATGAAAACTACCTAAAAGTGTCTAAAATCGACTGGAAATCACGAAATAAGCATTTTCAAGTTTTCTTGTTTTTTCATGGTTATTTGCCAAATTTTGTGAGTTTGTGTTTTCTGAAAACGCTTGTGACTTCGATGAACGCTTTGATAAATATAATGTTTTCAACACCCATCTAGCTTATATTAACCATCTAGACTTCAAAACGAATAGTGGTTTTGCAAAAATGAAAACTACCTAAAAGTGTCTAAAATCGACTGGAAATCACGAAATAAGCATTTTCAAGTTTTCTTGTTTTTTCATGGTTATTTGCCAAATTTTGTGAGTTTGTGTTTTCTGAAAACGCTTGTGACTTCGATGAACGCTTTGATAAATATAATGTTTTCAACACCCATCTAGCTTATATTAACCATCTAGACTTCAAAACGAATAGTGGTTTTGCAAAAATGAAAACTACCTAAAAGTGTCTAAAATCGACTGGAAATCACGAAATAAGCATTTTCAAGTTTTCTTGTTTTTTCATGGTTATTTGCCAAATTTTGTGAGTTTGTGTTTTCTGAAAACGCTTGTGACTTCGATGAACGCTTTTGATAAATATAATGTTTTCAACACCCATCTAGCTTATATTAACCATCTAGACTTCAAAACGAATAGTGGTTTTGCAAAAATGAAAACTACCTAAAAGTGTCTAAAATCGACTGGAAATCAGGAAATAAGCATTTTCAAGTTTTCTTGTTTTTTCATGGTTATTTGCCAAATTTTGTGAGTTTGTGTTTTCTGAAAACGCTTGTGACTTCGATGAACGCTTTGATAAATATAATGTTTTCAACACCCATCTAGCTTATATTAACCATCTAGACTTCAAAACGAATAGTGGTTTTGCAAAAATGAAAACTACCTAAAAGTGTCTAAAATCGACTGGAAATCAGGAAATAAGCATTTTCAAGTTTTCTTGTTTTTTCATGGTTATTTGCCAAATTTTGTGAGTTTGTGTTTTCTGAAAACGCTTGTGACTTCGATGAACGCTTTGATAAATATAATGTTTTCAACACCCATCTAGCTTATATTAACCATCTAGACTTCAAAACGAATAGTGGTTTTGCAAAAATGAAAACTACCTAAAAGTGTCTAAAATCGACTGGAAATCACGAAATAAGCATTTTCAAGTTTTCTTGTTTTTTCATGGTTATTTGCCAAATTTTGTGAGTTTGTGTTTTCTGAAAACGCTTGTGACTTCGATGAACGCTTTGATAAATATAATGTTTTCAACACCCATCTAGCTTATATTAACCATCTAGACTTCAAAACGAATAGTGGTTTTGCAAAAATGAAAACTACCTAAAAGTGTCTAAAATCGACTGGAAATCAGGAAATAAGCATTTTCAAGTTTTCTTGTTTTTTCATGGTTATTTGCCAAATTTTGTGAGTTTGTGTTTTCTGAAAACGCTTGTGACTTCGATGAACGCTTTGATAAATATAATGTTTTCAACACCCATCTAGCTTATATTAACCATCTAGACTTCAAAACGAATAGTGGTTTTGCAAAAATGAAAACTACCTAAAAGTGTCTAAAATCGACTGGAAATCACGAAATAAGCATTTTCAAGTTTTCTTGTTTTTTCATGGTTATTTGCCAAATTTTGTGAGTTTGTGTTTTCTGAAAACGCTTGTGACTTCGAAGAACGCTTTGATAAATATAATGTTTTCAACACCCATCTAGCTTATATTAACCATCTAGACTTCAAAACGAATAGTGGTTTTGCAAAAATGAAAACTACCTAAAAGTGTCTAAAATCGACTGGAAATCACGAAATAAGCATTTTCAAGTTTTCTTGTTTTTTCATGGTTATTTGCCAAATTTTGTGAGTTTGTGTTTTCTGAAAACGCTTGTGACTTCGATGAACGCTTTGATAAATATAATGTTTTCAACACCCATCTAGCTTATATTAACCATCTAGACTTCAAAACGAATAGTGTTTTGCAAAAATGAAAACTACCTAAAAGTGTCTAAAATCGACTGGAAATCACGAAATAAGCATTTTCAAGTTTTCTTGTTTTTTCATGGTTATTTGCCAAATTTTGTGAGTTTGTGTTTTCTGAAAACGCTTGTGACTTCGATGAACGCTTTGATAAATATAATGTTTTCAACACCCATCTAGCTTATATTAACCATCTAGACTTCAAAACGAATAGTGGTTTTGCAAAAATGAAAACTACCTAAAAGTGTCTAAAATCGACTGGAAATCAGGAAATAAGCATTTTCAAGTTTTCTTGTTTTTTCATGGTTATTTGCCAAATTTTGTGAGTTTGTGTTTTCTGAAAACGCTTGTGACTTCGATGAACGCTTTGATAAATATAATGTTTTCAACACCCATCTAGCTTATATTAACCATCTAGACTTCAAAACGAATAGTGGTTTTGCAAAATGAAAACTACCTAAAAGTGTCTAAAATCGACTGGAAATCAGGAAATAAGCATTTTCAAGTTTTCTTGTTTTTTTCATGGTTATTTGCCAAATTTTGTGAGTTTGTGTTTTCTGAAAACGCTTGTGACTTCGATGAACGCTTTGATAAATATAATGTTTTCAACACTCATCTAGCTTATATTAACCATCTAGACTTCAAAACGAATAGTGGTTTTGCAAAAATGAAAACTACCTAAAAGTGTCTAAAATCGACTGGAAATCACGAAATAAGCATTTTCAAGTTTTCTTGTTTTTTCATGGTTATTTGCCAAATTTTGTGAGTTTGTGTTTTCTGAAAACGCTTGTGACTTCGATGAACGCTTTGATAAATATAATGTTTTCAACACCCATCTAGCTTATATTAACCATCTAGACTTCAAAACGAATAGTGGTTTTGCAAAAATGAAAACTACCTAAAAGTGTCTAAAATCGACTGGAAATCAGGAAATAAGCATTTTCAAGTTTTCTTGTTTTTTCATGGTTATTTGCCAAATTTTGTGAGTTTGTGTTTTCTGAAAACGCTTGTGACTTCGATGAACGCTTTGATAAATATAATGTTTTCAACACCCATCTAGCTTATATTAACCATCTAGACTTCAAAACGAATAGTGGTTTTGCAAAAATGAAAACTACCTAAAAGTGTCTAAAATCGACTGGAAATCAGGAAATAAGCATTTTCAAGTTTTCTTGTTTTTTCATGGTTATTTGCCAAATTTTGTGAGTTTGTGTTTTCTGAAAACGCTTGTGACTTCGATGAACGCTTTGATAAATATAATGTTTTCAACACCCATCTAGCTTATATTAACCATCTAGACTTCAAAACGAATAGTGGTTTTGCAAAAATGAAAACTACCTAAAAGTGTCTAAAATCGACTGGAAATCACAAAATAAGCATTTTCAAGTTTTCTTGTTTTTTCATGGTTATTTGCCAAATTTTGTGAGTTTGTGTTTTCTGAAAACGCTTGTGACTTCGATGAACGCTTTGATAAATATAATGTTTTCAACACCCATCTAGCTTATATTAACCATCTAGACTTCAAAACGAATAGTGGTTTTGCAAAAATGAAAACTACCTAAAAGTGTCTAAAATCGACTGGAAATCACGAAATAAGCATTTTCAAGTTTTCTTGTTTTTTCATGGTTATTTGCCAAATTTTGTGAGTTTGTGTTTTCTGAAAACGCTTGTGACTTCGATGAACGCTTTGATAAATATAATGTTTTCAACACCCATCTAGCTTATATTAACCATCTAGACTTCAAAACGAATAGTGGTTTTGCAAAAATGAAAACTACCTAAAAGTGTCTAAAATCGACTGGAAATCAGGAAATAAGCATTTTCAAGTTTTCTTGTTTTTTCATGGTTATTTGCCAAATTTTGTGAGTTTGTGTTTTCTGAAAACGCTTGTGACTTCGATGAACGCTTTGATAAATATAATGTTTTCAACACCCATCTAGCTTATATTAACCATCTAGACTTCGAAACGAATAGTGGTTTTGCAAAAATGAAAACTACCTAAAAGTGTCTAAAATCGACTGGAAATCACGAAATAAGCATTTTCAAGTTTTCTTGTTTTTTCATGGTTATTTGCCAAATTTTGTGAGTTTGTGTTTTCTGAAAACGCTTGTGACTTCGATGAACGCTTTGATAAATATAATGTTTTCAACACCCATCTAGCTTATATTAACCATCTAGACTTCAAAACGAATAGTGGTTTTGCAAAAATGAAAACTACCTAAAAGTGTCTAAAATCGACTGGAAATCACGAAATAAGCATTTTCAATTTTTCTTGTTTTTTCATGTTTATTTGCCAAATTTTGTGAGTTTGTGTTTTCTGAAAACGCTTGTGACTTCGATGAACGCTTTGATAAATATAATGTTTTCAACACCCATCTAGCTTATATTAACCATCTAGACTTCAAATCGAATAGTGGTTTTGCAAAAATGAAAACTACCTAAAAGTGTCTAAAATCGACTGGAAATCACGAAATAAGCATTTTCAAGTTTTCTTGTTTTTTCATGGTTATTTGCCAAATTTTGTGAGTTTGTGTTTTCTGAAAACGTTTGTGACTTCGATGAACGCTTTGATAAATATAATGTTTTCAACACCCATCTAGCTTATATTAACCATCTAGACTTCAAAACGAATAGTGGTTTTGCAAAAATGAAAACTACCTAAAAGTGACTAAAATCGACTGGAAATCACGAAATAAGCATTTTCAAGTTTTCTTGTTTTTTCATGGTTATTTGCCAAATTTTGTGAGTTTGTGTTTTCTGAAAACGGTTGTGACTTCGATGAACGCTTTGATAAATATAATGTTTTCAACACCCATCTAGCTTATATTAACCATCTAGACTTCAAAACGAATAGTGGTTTTGCAAAAATGAAAACTACCTAAAAGTGTCTAAAATCGACTGGAAATCACGAAATAAGCATTTTCAAGTTTTCTTGTTTTTTCATGGTTATTTGCCAAATTTTGTGAGTTTGTGTTTTCTGAAAACGCTTGTGACTTCGATGAACGCTTTGATAAATATAATGTTTTCAACACCCATCTAGCTTATATTAACCATCTACACTTCAAAACGAATAGTGGTTTTGCAAAAATGAAAACTACCTAAAAGTGTCTAAAATTGACTGGAAATCACGAAATAAGCATTTTCAAGTATTCTTGTTTATTCATGGTTATTTGCCAAATTTTGTGAGTTTGTGTTATCTGAAAACGGTTGTGACTTCGATGAACGCTTTGATAAATATAATGTTTTCAACACCCATCTAGCTTATATTAACCATCTAGACTTCAAAACGAATAGTGGTTTTGCAAAAATGAAAACTACCTAAAAGTGTCTAAAATCGACTGGAAATCACGAAATAAGCATTTTCAATTTTTCTTGTTTTTTCATGGTTATTTGCCAAATTTTGTGAGTTTGTGTTTTCTGAAAACGCTTGTGACTTCGATGAACGCTTTGATAAATATAATGTTTTCAACACCCATCTAGCTTATATTAACCATCTAGACTTCAAAACGAATAGTGGTTTTGCAAAAATGAAAACTACCTAAAAGTGTCTAAAATCGACTGGAAATCAGGAAATAAGCATTTTCAAGTTTTCTTGTTTTTTCATGGTTATTTGCCAAATTTTGTGAGTTTGTGTTTTCTGAAAACGCTTGTGACTTCGATGAACGCTTTGATAAATATAATGTTTTCAACACCCATCTAGCTTATATTAACCATCTAGACTTCGAAACGAATAGTGGTTTTGCAAAAATGAAAACTACCTAAAAGTGTCTAAAATCGACTGGAAATCACGAAATAAGCATTTTCAAGTTTTCTTGTTTTTTCATGGTTATTTGCCAAATTTTGTGAGTTTGTGTTTTCTGAAAACGCTTGTGACTTCGATGAACGCTTTGATAAATATAATGTTTTCAACACCCATCTAGCTTATATTAACCATCTAGACTTCAAAACGAATAGTGGTTTTGCAAAAATGAAAACTACCTAAAAGTGTCTAAAATCGACTGGAAATCACGAAATAAGCATTTTCAAGTAATCTTGTTTATTCATGGTTATTTGCCAAATTTTGTGAGTTTGTGTTATCTGAAAACGGTTGTGACTTCGATGAACGCTTTGATAAATATAATGTTTTCAACACCCATCTAGCTTATATTAACCATCTAGACTTCAAAACGAATAGTGGTTTTGCAAAAATGAAAACTACCTAAAAGTGTCTAAAATCGACTGGAAATCACGAAATAAGCATTTTCAATTTTTCTTGTTTTTTCATGGTTATTTGCCAAATTTTGTGAGTTTGTGTTTTCTGAAAACGCTTGTGACTTCGATGAACGCTTTGATAAATATAATGTTTTCAACACCCATCTAGCTTATATTAACCATCTAGACTTCAAATCGAATAGTGGTTTTGCAAAAATGAAAACTACCTAAAAGTGTCTAAAATCGACTGGAAATCACGAAATAAGCATTTTCAAGTTTTCTTGTTTTTTCATGGTTATTTGCCAAATTTTGTGAGTTTGTGTTTTCTGAAAACGTTTGTGACTTCGATGAACGCTTTGATAAATATAATGTTTTCAACACCCATCTAGCTTATATTAACCATCTAGACTTCAAAACGAATAGTGGTTTTGCAAAAATGAAAACTACCTAAAAGTGACTAAAATCGACTGGAAATCACGAAATAAGCATTTTCAAGTTTTCTTGTTTTTTCATGGTTATTTGCCAAATTTTGTGAGTTTGTGTTTTCTGAAAACGGTTGTGACTTCGATGAACGCTTTGATAAATATAATGTTTTCAACACCCATCTAGCTTATATTAACCATCTAGACTTCAAAACGAATAGTGGTTTTGCAAAAATGAAAACTACCTAAAAGTGTCTAAAATCGACTGGAAATCACGAAATAAGCATTTTCAAGTTTTCTTGTTTTTTCATGGTTATTTGCCAAATTTTGTGAGTTTGTGTTTTCTGAAAACGCTTGTGACTTCGATGAACGCTTTGATAAATATAATGTTTTCAACACCCATCTAGCTTATATTAACCATCTACACTTCAAAACGAATAGTGGTTTTGCAAAAATGAAAACTACCTAAAAGTGTCTAAAATCGACTGGAAATCACGAAATAAGCATTTTCAAGTATTCTTGTTTATTCATGGTTATTTGCCAAATTTTGTGAGTTTGTGTTATCTGAAAACGGTTGTGACTTCGATGAACGCTTTGATAAATATAATGTTTTCAACACCCATCTAGCTTATATTAACCATCTAGACTTCAAAACGAATAGTGGTTTTGCAAAAATGAAAACTACCTAAAAGTGTCTAAAATCGACTGGAAATCACGAAATAAGCATTTTCAATTTTTCTTGTTTTTTCATGGTTATTTGCCAAATTTTGTGAGTTTGTGTTTTCTGAAAACGCTTGTGACTTCGATGAACGCTTTGATAAATATAATGTTTTCAACACCCATCTAGCTTATATTAACCATCTAGACTTCAAATCGAATAGTGGTTTTGCAAAAATGAAAACTACCTAAAAGTGTCTAAAATCGACTGGAAATCACGAAATAAGCATTTTCAAGTTTTCTTGTTTATTCATGGTTATTTGCCAAATTTTGTGAGTTTGTGTTTTCTGAAAACGTTTGTGACTTCGATGAACGCTTTGATAAATATAATGTTTTCAACACCCATCTAGCTTATATTAACCATCTAGACTTCAAAACGAATAGTGGTTTTGCAAAAATGAAAACTACCTAAAAGTGTCTAAAATCGACTGGAAATCACGAAATAAGCATTTTCAAGTATTCTTGTTTATTCATGGTTATTTGCCAAATTTTGTGAGTTTGTGTTTTCTGAAAACGCTTGTGACTTCGATGAACGCTTTGATAAATATAATGTTTTCAACACCCATCTAGCTTATATTAACCATCTAGACTTCAAAACGAATAGTGGTTTTGCAAAAATGAAAACTACCTAAAAGTGTCTAAAATCGACTGGAAATCACGAAATAAGCATTTTCAAGTTTTCTTGTTTTTTCATGGTTATTTGCCAAATTTTGTGAGTTTGTGTTTTCTGAAAACGCTTGTGACTTCGATGAACGCTTTGATAAATATAATGTTTTCAACACCCATCTAGCTTATATTAACCATCTAGACTTCAAAACGAATAGTGGTTTTGCAAAAATGAAAACTACCTAAAAGTGTCTAAAATCGACTGGAAATCACGAAATAAGCATTTTCAAGTTTTCTTGTTTTTTCACGGTTATTTGCCAAATTTTGTGAGTTTGTGTTTTCTGAAAACGCTTGTGACTTCGATGAACGCTTTGATAAATATAATGTTTTCAACACCCATCTAGCTTATATTAACCATCTAGACTTCAAAACGAATAGTGGTTTTGCAAAAATGAAAACTACCTAAAAGTGTCTAAAATCGACTGGAAATCACGAAATAAGCATTTTCAAGTTTTCTTGTTTTTTCATGGTTATTTGCCAAATTTTGTGAGTTTGTGTTTTCTGAAAACGCTTGTGACTTCGATGAACGCTTTGATAAATATAATGTTTTCAACACCCATCTAGCTTATATTAACCATCTAGACTTCAAAACGAATAGTGGTTTTGCAAAAATGAAAACTACCTAAAAGTGTCTAAAATCGACTGGAAATCACGAAATAAGCATTTTCAAGTTTTCTTGTTTTTTCATGGTTATTTGCCAAATTTTGTGAGTTTGTGTTTTCTGAAAACGTTTGTGACTTCGATGAACGCTTTGATAAATATAATGTTTTCAACACCCATCTAGCTTATATTAACCATCTACACTTCGAAACGAATAGTGGTTTTGCAAAAATGAAAACTACCTAAAAGTGTCTAAAATCGACTGGAAATCACGAAATAAGCATTTTCAAGTATTCTTGTTTATTCATGGTTATTTGCCAAATTTTGTGAGTTTGTGTTATCTGAAAACGGTTGTGACTTCGATGAACGCTTTGATAAATATAATGTTTTCAACACCCATCTAGCTTATATTAACCATCTAGACTTCAAAACGAATAGTGGTTTTGCAAAAATGAAAACTACCTAAAAGTGTCTAAAATCGACTGGAAATCACGAAATAAGCACTTTCAATTTTTCTTGTTTTTTCATGGTTATTTGCCAAATTTTGTGAGTTTGTGTTTTCTGAAAACGCTTGTGACTTCGATGAACGCTTTGATAAATATAATGTTTTCAACACCCATCTAGCTTATATTAACCATCTAGACTTCAAATCGAATAGTGGTTTTGCAAAAATGAAAACTACCTAAAAGTGTCTAAAATCGACTGGAAATCACGAAATAAGCATTTTCAAGTTTTCTTGTTTATTCAAGGTTATTTGCCAAATTTTGTGAGTTTGTGTTTTCTGAAAACGTTTGTGACTTCGATGAACGCTTTGATAAATATAATGTTTTCAACACCCATCTAGCTTATATTAACCATCTAGACTTCAAAACGAATAGTGGTTTTGCAAAAATGAAAACTACCTAAAAGTGTCTAAAATCGACTGGAAATCACGAAATAAGCATTTTCAAGTATTCTTGTTTATTCATGGTTATTTGCCAAATTTTGTGAGTTTGTGTTTTCTGAAAACGCTTGTGACTTCGATGAACGCTTTGATAAATATAATGTTTTCAACACCCATCTAGCTTATATTAACCATCTAGACTTCAAAACGAATAGTGGTTTTGCAAAAATGAAAACTACCTAAAAGTGTCTAAAATCGACTGGAAATCACGAAATAAGCATTTTCAAGTTTTCTTGTTTTTTCATGGTTATTTGCCAAATTTTGTGAGTTTGTGTTTTCTGAAAACGCTTGTGACTTCGATGAACGCTTTGATAAATATAATGTTTTCAACACCCATCTAGCTTATATTAACCATCTAGACTTCAAAACGAATAGTGGTTTTGCAAAAATGAAAACTACCTAAAAGTGTCTAAAATCGACTGGAAATCACGAAATAAGCATTTTCAAGTTTTCTTGTTTTTTCACGGTTATTTGCCAAATTTTGTGAGTTTGTGTTATCTGAAAACGGTTGTGACTTCGATGAACGCTTTGATAAATATAATGTTTTCAACACCCATCTAGCTTATATTAACCATCTAGACTTCAAAACGAATAGTGGTTTTGCAAAAATGAAAACTACCTAAAAGTGTCTAAAATCGACTGGAAATCACGAAATAAGCACTTTCAATTTTTCTTGTTTTTTCATGGTTATTTGCCAAATTTTGTGAGTTTGTGTTTTCTGAAAACGCTTGTGACTTCGATGAACGCTTTGATAAATATAATGTTTTCAACACCCATCTAGCTTATATTAACCATCTAGACTTCAAATCGAATAGTGGTTTTGCAAAAATGAAAACTACCTAAAAGTGTCTAAAATCGACTGGAAATCACGAAATAAGCATTTTCAAGTTTTCTTGTTTATTCAAGGTTATTTGCCAAATTTTGTGAGTTTGTGTTTTCTGAAAACGTTTGTGACTTCGATGAACGCTTTGATAAATATAATGTTTTCAACACCCATCTAGCTTATATTAACCATCTAGACTTCAAAACGAATAGTGGTTTTGCAAAAATGAAAACTACCTAAAAGTGTCTAAAATCGACTGGAAATCACGAAATAAGCATTTTCAAGTATTCTTGTTTATTCATGGTTATTTGCCAAATTTTGTGAGTTTGTGTTTTCTGAAAACGCTTGTGACTTCGATGAACGCTTTGATAAATATAATGTTTTCAACACCCATCTAGCTTATATTAACCATCTAGACTTCAAAACGAATAGTGGTTTTGCAAAAATGAAAACTACCTAAAAGTGTCTAAAATCGACTGGAAATCACGAAATAAGCATTTTCAAGTTTTCTTGTTTTTTCATGGTTATTTGCCAAATTTTGTGAGTTTGTGTTTTCTGAAAACGCTTGTGACTTCGATGAACGCTTTGATAAATATAATGTTTTCAACACCCATCTAGCTTATATTAACCATCTAGACTTCAAAACGAATAGTGGTTTTGCAAAAATGAAAACTACCTAAAAGTGTCTAAAATCGACTGGAAATCACGAAATAAGCATTTTCAAGTTTTCTTGTTTTTTCACGGTTATTTGCCAAATTTTGTGAGTTTGTGTTTTCTGAAAACGCTTGTGACTTCGATGAACGCTTTGATAAATATAATGTTTTCAACACCCATCTAGCTTATATTAACCATCTAGACTTCAAAACGAATAGTGGTTTTGCAAAAATGAAAACTACCTAAAAGTGTCTAAAATCGACTGGAAATCACGAAATAAGCATTTTCAAGTTTTCTTGTTTTTTCATGGTTATTTGCCAAATTTTGTGAGTTTGTGTTTTCTGAAAACGCTTGTGACTTCGATGAACGCTTTGATAAATATAATGTTTTCAACACCCATCTAGCTTATATTAACCATCTAGACTTCAAAACGAATAGTGGTTTTGCAAAAATGAAAACTACCTAAAAGTGTCTAAAATCGACTGGAAATCACGAAATAAGCATTTTCAAGTTTTCTTGTTTTTTCATGGTTATTTGCCAAATTTTGTGAGTTTGTGTTTTCTGAAAACGCTTGTGACTTCGATGAACGCTTTGATAAATATAATGTTTTCAACACCCATCTAGCTTATATTAACCATCTAGACTTCAAAACGAATAGTGGTTTTGCAAAAATGAAAACTACCTAAAAGTGTCTAAAATCGACTGGAAATCACGAAATAAGCATTTTCAAGTTTTCTTGTTTTTTCATGGTTATTTGCCAAATTTTGTGAGTTTGTGTTTTCTGAAAACGCTTGTGACTTCGATGAACGCTTTGATAAATATAATGTTTTCAACACCCATCTAGCTTATATTAACCATCTAGACTTCAAAACGAATAGTGGTTTTGCAAAAATGAAAACTACCTAAAAGTGTCTAAAATCGACTGGAAATCACGAAATAAGCATTTTCAAGTTTTCTTGTTTTTTCATGGTTATTTGCCAAATTTTGTGAGTTTGTGTTTTCTGAAAACGCTTGTGACTTCGATGAACGCTTTGATAAATATAATGTTTTCAACACCCATCTAGCTTATATTAACCATCTAGACTTCAAAACGAATAGTGGTTTTGCAAAAATGAAAACTACCTAAAAGTGTCTAAAATCGACTGGAAATCACGAAATAAGCATTTTCAAGTTTTCTTGTTTTTTCACGGTTATTTGCCAAATTTTGTGAGTTTGTGTTTTCTGAAAACGCTTGTGACTTCGATGAACGCTTTGATAAATATAATGTTTTCAACACCCATCTAGCTTATATTAACCATCTAGACTTCAAAACGAATAGTGGTTTTGCAAAAATGAAAACTACCTAAAAGTGTCTAAAATCGACTGGAAATCACGAAATAAGCATTTTCAAGTTTTCTTGTTTTTTCATGGTTATTTGCCAAATTTTGTGAGTTTGTGTTTTCTGAAAACGCTTGTGACTTCGATGAACGCTTTGATAAATATAATGTTTTCAACACCCATCTAGCTTATATTAACCATCTAGACTTCAAAACGAATAGTGGTTTTGCAAAAATGAAAACTACCTAAAAGTGTCTAAAATCGACTGGAAATCACGAAATAAGCATTTTCAAGTTTTCTTGTTTTTTCATGGTTATTTGCCAAATTTTGTGAGTTTGTGTTTTCTGAAAACGCTTGTGACTTCGATGAACGCTTTGATAAATATAATGTTTTCAACACCCATCTAGCTTATATTAACCATCTAGACTTCAAAACGAATAGTGGTTTTGCAAAAATGAAAACTACCTAAAAGTGTCTAAAATCGACTGGAAATCACGAAATAAGCATTTTCAAGTTTTCTTGTTTTTTCATGGTTATTTGCCAAATTTTGTGAGTTTGTGTTTTCTGAAAACGCTTGTGACTTCGATGAACGCTTTGATAAATATAATGTTTTCAACACCCATCTAGCTTATATTAACCATCTAGACTTCAAAACGAATAGTGGTTTTGCAAAAATGAAAACTACCTAAAAGTGTCTAAAATCGACTGGAAATCACGAAATAAGCATTTTCAAGTTTTCTTGTTTTTTCATGGTTATTTGCCAAATTTTGTGAGTTTGTGTTTTCTGAAAACGCTTGTGACTTCGATGAACGCTTTGATAAATATAATGTTTTCAACACCCATCTAGCTTATATTAACCATCTAGACTTCAAAACGAATAGTGGTTTTGCAAAAATGAAAACTACCTAAAAGTGTCTAAAATCGACTGGAAATCACGAAATAAGCATTTTCAAGTTTTCTTGTTTTTTCATGGTTATTTGCCAAATTTTGTGAGTTTGTGTTTTCTGAAAACGCTTGTGACTTCGATGAACGCTTTGATAAATATAATGTTTTCAACACCCATCTAGCTTATATTAACCATCTAGACTTCAAAACGAATAGTGGTTTTGCAAAAATGAAAACTACCTAAAAGTGACTAAAATCGACTGGAAATCACGAAATAAGCATTTTCAAGTTTTCTTGTTTTTTCATGGTTATTTGCCAAATTTTGTGAGTTTGTGTTTTCTGAAAACGGTTGTGACTTCGATGAACGCTTTGATAAATATAATGTTTTCAACACCCATCTAGCTTATATTAACCATCTAGACTTCAAAACGAATAGTGGTTTTGCAAAAATGAAAACTACCTAAAAGTGTCTAAAATCGACTGGAAATCACGAAATAAGCATTTTCAATTTTTCTTGTTTTTTCATGGTTATTTGCCAAATTTTGTGAGTTTGTGTTTTCTGAAAACGCTTGTGACTTCGATGAACGCTTTGATAAATATAATGTTTTCAACACCCATCTAGCTTATATTAACCATCTAGACTTCAAAACGAATAGTGGTTTTGCAAAAATGAAAACTACCTAAAAGTGTCTAAAATCGACTGGAAATCACGAAATAAGCATTTTCAAGTTTTCTTGTTTTTTCATGGTTATTTGCCAAATTTTGTGAGTTTGTGTTTTCTGAAAACGCTTGTGACTTCGATGAACGCTTTGATAAATATAATGTTTTCAACACCCATCTAGCTTATATTAACCATCTAGACTTCAAATCGAATAGTGGTTTTGCAAAAATGAAAACTACCTAAAAGTGTCTAAAATCGACTGGAAATCACGAAATAAGCATTTTCAAGTTTTCTTGTTTATTCATGGTTAATTGCCAAATTTTGTGAGTTTGTGTTTTCTGAAAACGTTTGTGACTTCGATGAACGCTTTGATAAATATAATGTTTTCAACACCCATCTAGCTTATATTAACCATCTAGACTTCAAAACGAATAGTGGTTTTGCAAAAATGAAAACTACCTAAAAGTGTCTAAAATCGACAGGAAATCACGAAATAAGCATTTTCAAGTTTTCTTGTTTTTTCATGGTTATTTGCCAAATTTTGTGAGTTTGTGTTTTCTGAAAACGGTTGTGACTTCGATGAACGCTTTGATAAATATAATGTTTTCAACACCCATCTAGCTTATATTAACCATCTACACTTCGAAACGAATAGTGGTTTTGCAAAAATGAAAACTACCTAAAAGTGTCTAAAATCGACTGGAAATCACGAAATAAGCATTTTCAAGTATTCTTGTTTATTCATGGTTATTTGCCAAATTTTGTGAGTTTGTGTTATCTGAAAACGGTTGTGACTTCGATGAACGCTTTGATAAATATAATGTTTTCAACACCC
Organism: Octopus bimaculoides; assembly: GCF_046866305.1. Lineage (NCBI taxonomy): Eukaryota > Metazoa > Mollusca > Cephalopoda > Octopoda > Octopodidae > Octopus > Octopus bimaculoides. The sequence continues at coordinate 76,524 of NW_028315346.1, read as the reverse complement.
ATCTAGCTTATATTAACCATCTAGACTTCAAAACGAATAGTGGTTTTGCAAAAATGAAAACTACCTAAAAGTGTCTAAAATCGACTGGAAATCACGAAATAAGCATTTTCAAGTTTTCTTGTTTTTTCATGGTTATTTGCCAAATTTTGTGAGTTTGTGTTTTCTGAAAACGCTTGTGACTTCGATGAACGCTTTGATAAATATAATGTTTTCAACACCCATCTAGCTTATATTAACCATCTAGACTTCAAAACGAATAGTGGTTTTGCAAAAATGAAAACTACCTAAAAGTGTCTAAAATCGACTGGAAATCACGAAATAAGCATTTTCAAGTATTCTTGTTTATTCATGGTTATTTGCCAAATTTTGTGAGTTTGTGTTTTCTGAAAACGTTTGTGACTTCGATGAACGCTTTGATAAATATAATGTTTTCAACACCCATCTAGCTTATATTAACCATCTAGACTTCAAAACGAATAGTGGTTTTGCAAAAATGAAAACTACCTAAAAGTGTCTAAAATCGACTGGAAATCACGAAATAAGCATTTTCAATTTTTCTTGTTTTTTCATGGTTATTTGCCAAATTTTGTGAGTTTGTGTTTTCTGAAAACGCTTGTGACTTCGATGAACGCTTTGATAAATATAATGTTTTCAACACCCATCTAGCTTATATTAACCATCTAGACTTCAAAACGAATAGTGGTTTTGCAAAAATGAAAACTACCTAAAAGTGTCTAAAATCGACTGGAAATCACGAAATAAGCATTTTCAAGTTTTCTTGTTTTTTCATGGTTATTTGCCAAATTTTGTGAGTTTGTGTTTTCTGAAAACGGTTGTGACTTCGATGAACGCTTTGATAAATATAATGTTTTCAACACCCATCTAGCTTATATTAACCATCTACACTTCGAAACGAATAGTGGTTTTGCAAAAATGAAAACTACCTAAAAGTGTCTAAAATCGACTGGAAATCACGAAATAAGCATTTTCAAGTATTCTTGTTTATTCATGGTTATTTGCCAAATTTTGTGAGTTTGTGTTATCTGAAAACGGTTGTGACTTCGATGAACGCTTTGATAAATATAATGTTTTCAACACCCATCTAGCTTATATTAACCATCTAGACTTCAAAACGAATAGTGGTTTTGCAAAAATGAAAACTACCTAAAAGTGTCTAAAATCGACTGGAAATCACGAAATAAGCACTTTCAATTTTTCTTGTTTTTTCATGGTTATTTGCCAAATTTTGTGAGTTTGTGTTTTCTGAAAACGCTTGTGACTTCGATGAACGCTTTGATAAATATAATGTTTTCAACACCCATCTAGCTTATATTAACCATCTAGACTTCAAATCGAATAGTGGTTTTGCAAAAATGAAAACTACCTAAAAGTGTCTAAAATCGACTGGAAATCACGAAATAAGCATTTTCAAGTTTTCTTGTTTATTCATGGTTATTTGCCAAATTTTGTGAGTTTGTGTTTTCTGAAAACGTTTGTGACTTCGATGAACGCTTTGATAAATATAATGTTTTCAACACCCATCTAGCTTATATTAACCATCTAGACTTCAAAACGAATAGTGGTTTTGCAAAAATGAAAACTACCTAAAAGTGTCTAAAATCGACGGGAAATCACGAAATAAGCATTTTCAAGTATTCTTGTTTATTCATGGTTATTTGCCAAATTTTGTGAGTTTGTGTTTTCTGAAAACGCTTGTGACTTCGATGAACGCTTTGATAAATATAATGTTTTCAACACCCATCTAGCTTATATTAACCATCTAGACTTCAAAACGAATAGTGGTTTTGCAAAAATGAAAACTACCTAAAAGTGTCTAAAATCGACTGGAAATCACGAAATTAGCATTTTCAAGTTTTCTTGTTTTTTCATGGTTATTTGCCAAATTTTGTGAGTTTGTGTTTTCTGAAAACGCTTGTGACTTCGATGAACGCTTTGATAAATATAATGTTTTCAACACCCATCTAGCTTATATTAACCATCTAGACTTCAAAACGAATAGTGGTTTTGCAAAAATGAAAACTACCTAAAAGTGTCTAAAATCGACTGGAAATCACGAAATAAGCATTTTCAAGTATTCTTGTTTATTCATGGTTATTTGCCAAATTTTGTGAGTTTGTGTTTTCTGAAAACGTTTGTGACTTCGATGAACGCTTTGATAAATATAATGTTTTCAACACCCATCTAGCTTATATTAACCATCTAGACTTCAAATCGAATAGTGGTTTTGCAAAAATGAAAACTACCTAAAAGTGTCTAAAATCGACTGGAAATCACGAAATAAGCATTTTCAAGTTTTCTTGTTTATTCATGGTTATTTGCCAAATTTTGTGAGTTTGTGTTTTCTGAAAACGTTTGTGACTTCGATGAACGCTTTGATAAATATAATGTTTTCAACACCCATCTAGCTTATATTAACCATCTAGACTTCAAAACGAATAGTGGTTTTGCAAAAATGAAAACTACCTAAAAGTGTCTAAAATCGACTGGAAATCACGAAATAAGCATTTTCAAGTATTCTTGTTTATTCATGGTTATTTGCCAAATTTTGTGAGTTTGTGTTTTCTGAAAACGGTTGTGACTTCGATGAACGCTTTGATAAATATAATGTTTTCAACACCCATCTAGCTTATATTAACCATCTACACTTCGAAACGAATAGTGGTTTTGCAAAAATGAAAACTACCTAAAAGTGTCTAAAATCGACTGGAAATCACGAAATAAGCATTTTCAAGTATTCTTGTTTATTCATGGTTATTTGCCAAATTTTGTGAGTTTGTGTTATCTGAAAACGGTTGTGACTTCGATGAACGCTTTGATAAATATAATGTTTTCAACACCCATCTAGCTTATATTAACCATCTAGACTTCAAAACGAATAGTGGTTTTGCAAAAATGAAAACTACCTAAAAGTGTCTAAAATCGACTGGAAATCACGAAATAAGCATTTTCAAGTTTTCTTGTTTTTTCATGGTTATTTGCCAAATTTTGTGAGTTTGTGTTTTCTGAAAACGCTTGTGACTTCGATGAACGCTTTGATAAATATAATGTTTTCAACACCCATCTAGCTTATATTAACCATCTAGACTTCAAAACGAATAGTGGTTTTGCAAAAATGAAAACTACCTAAAAGTGTCTAAAATCGACTGGAAATCACGAAATAAGCATTTTCAAGTATTCTTGTTTATTCATGGCTATTTGCCAAATTTTGTGAGTTTGTGTTTTCTGAAAACGTTTGTGACTTCGATGAACGCTTTGATAAATATAATGTTTTCAACACCCATCTAGCTTATATTAACCATCTAGACTTCAAAACGAATAGTGGTTTTGCAAAAATGAAAACTACCTAAAAGTGTCTAAAATCGACTGGAAATCACGAAATAAGCATTTTCAATCTTTCTTGTTTTTTCATGGTTATTTGCCAAATTTTGTGAGTTTGTGTTTTCTGAAAACGCTTGTGACTTCGATGAACGCTTTGATAAATATAATGTTTTCAACACCCATCTAGCTTATATTAACCATCTAGACTTCAAAACGAATAGTGGTTTTGCAAAAATGAAAACTACCTAAAAGTGTCTAAAATCGACTGGAAATCACGAAATAAGCATTTTCAAGTTTTCTTGTTTTTTCATGGTTATTTGCCAAATTTTGTGAGTTTGTGTTTTCTGAAAACGCTTGTGACTTCGATGAACGCTTTGATAAATATAATGTTTTCAACACCCATCTAGCTTATATTAACCATCTAGACTTCAAAACGAATAGTGGTTTTGCAAAAATGAAAACTACCTAAAAGTGTCTAAAATCGACAGGAAATCACGAAATAAGCATTTTCAAGTTTTCTTGTTTTTTCATGGTTATTTGCCAAATTTTGTGAGTTTGTGTTTTCTGAAAACGCTTGTGACTTCGATGAACGCTTTGATAAATATAATGTTTTCAACACCCATCTAGCTTATATTAACCATCTACACTTCGAAACGAATAGTGGTTTTGCAAAAATGAAAACTACCTAAAAGTGTCTAAAATCGACTGGAAATCACGAAATAAGCATTTTCAAGTATTCTTGTTTATTCATGGTTATTTGCCAAATTTTGTGAGTTTGTGTTATCTGAAAACGGTTGTGACTTCGATGAACGCTTTGATAAATATAATGTTTTCAACACCCATCTAGCTTATATTAACCATCTAGACTTCAAAACGAATAGTGGTTTTGCAAAAATGAAAACTACCTAAAAGTGTCTAAAATCGACTGGAAATCACGAAATAAGCACTTTCAATTTTTCTTGTTTTTTCATGGTTATTTGCCAAATTTTGTGAGTTTGTGTTTTCTGAAAACGCTTGTGACTTCGATGAACGCTTTGATAAATATAATGTTTTCAACACCCATCTAGCTTATATTAACCATCTAGACTTCAAACCGAATAGTGGTTTTGCAAAAATGAAAACTACCTAAAAGTGTCTAAAATCGACTGGAAATCACGAAATAAGCATTTTCAAGTATTCTTGTTTATTCATGGTTATTTGCCAAATTTTGTGAGTTTGTGTTTTCTGAAAACGTTTGTGACTTCGATGAACGCTTTGATAAATATAATGTTTTCAACACCCATCTAGCTTATATTAACCATCTAGACTTCAAATCGAATAGTGGTTTTGCAAAAATGAAAACTACCTAAAAGTGTCTAAAATCGACTGGAAATCACGAAATAAGCATTTTCAAGTTTTCTTGTTTATTCATGGTTATTTGCCAAATTTTGTGAGTTTGTGTTTTCTGAAAACGTTTGTGACTTCGATGAACGCTTTGATAAATATAATGTTTTCAACACCCATCTAGCTTATATTAACCATCTAGACTTCAAAACGAATAGTGGTTTTGCAAAAATGAAAACTACCTAAAAGTGTCTAAAATCGACTGGAAATCACGAAATAAGCATTTTCAAGTATTCTTGTTTATTCATGGTTATTTGCCAAATTTTGTGAGTTTGTGTTTTCTGAAAACGCTTGTGACTTCGATGAACGCTTTGATAAATATAATGTTTTCAACACCCATCTAGCTTATATTAACCATCTAGACTTCAAAACGAATAGTGGTTTTGCAAAAATGAAAACTACCTAAAAGTGTCTAAAATCGACTGGAAATCACGAAATAAGCATTTTCAAGTTTTCTTGTTTTTTCATGGTTATTTGCCAAATTTTGTGAGTTTGTGTTTTCTGAAAACGCTTGTGACTTCGATGAACGCTTTGATAAATATAATGTTTTCAACACCCATCTAGCTTATATTAACCATCTAGACTTCAAAACGAATAGTGGTTTTGCAAAAATGAAAACTACCTAAAAGTGTCTAAAATCGACTGGAAATCACGAAATAAGCATTTTCAAGTTTTCTTGTTTTTTCATGGTTATTTGCCAAATTTTGTGAGTTTGTGTTTTCTGAAAACGCTTGTGACTTCGATGAACGCTTTGATAAATATAATGTTTTCAACACCCATCTAGCTTATATTAACCATCTAGACTTCAAAACGAATAGTGGTTTTGCAAAAATGAAAACTACCTAAAAGTGTCTAAAATCGACTGGAAATCACGAAATAAGCATTTTCAAGTTTTCTTGTTTTTTCATGGTTATTTGCCAAATTTTGTGAGTTTGTGTTTTCTGAAAACGCTTGTGACTTCGATGAACGCTTTGATAAATATAATGTTTTCAACACCCATCTAGCTTATATTAACCATCTAGACTTCAAAACGAATAGTGGTTTTGCAAAAATGAAAACTACCTAAAAGTGTCTAAAATCGACTGGAAATCACGAAATAAGCATTTTCAAGTTTTCTTGTTTTTTCATGGTTATTTGCCAAATTTTGTGAGTTTGTGTTTTCTGAAAACGCTTGTGACTTCGATGAACGCTTTGATAAATATAATGTTTTCAACACCCATCTAGCTTATATTAACCATCTAGACTTCAAAACGAATAGTGGTTTTGCAAAAATGAAAACTACCTAAAAGTGACTAAAATCGACTGGAAATCACGAAATAAGCATTTTCAAGTTTTCTTGTTTTTTCATGGTTATTTGCCAAATTTTGTGAGTTTGTGTTTTCTGAAAACGGTTGTGACTTCGATGAACGCTTTGATAAATATAATGTTTTCAACACCCATCTAGCTTATATTAACCATCTAGACTTCAAAACGAATAGTGGTTTTGCAAAAATGAAAACTACCTAAAAGTGTCTAAAATCGACTGGAAATCACGAAATAAGCATTTTCAATTTTTCTTGTTTTTTCATGGTTATTTGCCAAATTTTGTGAGTTTGTGTTTTCTGAAAACGCTTGTGACTTCGATGAACGCTTTGATAAATATAATGTTTTCAACACCCATCTAGCTTATATTAACCATCTAGACTTCAAAACGAATAGTGGTTTTGCAAAAATGAAAACTACCTAAAAGTGTCTAAAATCGACTGGAAATCACGAAATAAGCATTTTCAAGTTTTCTTGTTTTTTCATGGTTATTTGCCAAATTTTGTGAGTTTGTGTTTTCTGAAAACGCTTGTGACTTCGATGAACGCTTTGATAAATATAATGTTTTCAACACCCATCTAGCTTATATTAACCATCTAGACTTCAAATCGAATAGTGGTTTTGCAAAAATGAAAACTACCTAAAAGTGTCTAAAATCGACTGGAAATCACGAAATAAGCATTTTCAAGTTTTCTTGTTTATTCATGGTTAATTGCCAAATTTTGTGAGTTTGTGTTTTCTGAAAACGTTTGTGACTTCGATGAACGCTTTGATAAATATAATGTTTTCAACACCCATCTAGCTTATATTAACCATCTAGACTTCAAAACGAATAGTGGTTTTGCAAAAATGAAAACTACCTAAAAGTGTCTAAAATCGACAGGAAATCACGAAATAAGCATTTTCAAGTTTTCTTGTTTTTTCATGGTTATTTGCCAAATTTTGTGAGTTTGTGTTTTCTGAAAACGGTTGTGACTTCGATGAACGCTTTGATAAATATAATGTTTTCAACACCCATCTAGCTTATATTAACCATCTACACTTCGAAACGAATAGTGGTTTTGCAAAAATGAAAACTACCTAAAAGTGTCTAAAATCGACTGGAAATCACGAAATAAGCATTTTCAAGTATTCTTGTTTATTCATGGTTATTTGCCAAATTTTGTGAGTTTGTGTTATCTGAAAACGGTTGTGACTTCGATGAACGCTTTGATAAATATAATGTTTTCAACACCCATCTAGCTTATATTAACCATCTAGACTTCAAAACGAATAGTGGTTTTGCAAAAATGAAAACTACCTAAAAGTGTCTAAAATCGACTGGAAATCACGAAATAAGCATTTTCAAGTTTTCTTGTTTTTTCATGGTTATTTGCCAAATTTTGTGAGTTTGTGTTTTCTGAAAACGCTTGTGACTTCGATGAACGCTTTGATAAATATAATGTTTTCAACACCCATCTAGCTTATATTAACCATCTAGACTTCAAAACGAATAGTGGTTTTGCAAAAATGAAAACTACCTAAAAGTGTCTAAAATCGACTGGAAATCACGAAATAAGCATTTTCAAGTATTCTTGTTTATTCATGGTTATTTGCCAAATTTTGTGAGTTTGTGTTTTCTGAAAACGTTTGTGACTTCGATGAACGCTTTGATAAATATAATGTTTTCAACACCCATCTAGCTTATATTAACCATCTAGACTTCAAAACGAATAGTGGTTTTGCAAAAATGAAAACTACCTAAAAGTGTCTAAAATCGACTGGAAATCACGAAATAAGCATTTTCAATTTTTCTTGTTTTTTCATGGTTATTTGCCAAATTTTGTGAGTTTGTGTTTTCTGAAAACGCTTGTGACTTCGATGAACGCTTTGATAAATATAATGTTTTCAACACCCATCTAGCTTATATTAACCATCTAGACTTCAAAACGAATAGTGGTTTTGCAAAAATGAAAACTACCTAAAAGTGTCTAAAATCGACTGGAAATCACGAAATAAGCATTTTCAAGTTTTCTTGTTTTTTCATGGTTATTTGCCAAATTTTGTGAGTTTGTGTTTTCTGAAAACGGTTGTGACTTCGATGAACGCTTTGATAAATATAATGTTTTCAACACCCATCTAGCTTATATTAACCATCTACACTTCGAAACGAATAGTGGTTTTGCAAAAATGAAAACTACCTAAAAGTGTCTAAAATCGACTGGAAATCACGAAATAAGCATTTTCAAGTATTCTTGTTTATTCATGGTTATTTGCCAAATTTTGTGAGTTTGTGTTATCTGAAAACGGTTGTGACTTCGATGAACGCTTTGATAAATATAATGTTTTCAACACCCATCTAGCTTATATTAACCATCTAGACTTCAAAACGAATAGTGGTTTTGCAAAAATGAAAACTACCTAAAAGTGTCTAAAATCGACTGGAAATCACGAAATAAGCACTTTCAATTTTTCTTGTTTTTTCATGGTTATTTGCCAAATTTTGTGAGTTTGTGTTTTCTGAAAACGCTTGTGACTTCGATGAACGCTTTGATAAATATAATGTTTTCAACACCCATCTAGCTTATATTAACCATCTAGACTTCAAATCGAATAGTGGTTTTGCAAAAATGAAAACTACCTAAAAGTGTCTAAAATCGACTGGAAATCACGAAATAAGCATTTTCAAGTTTTCTTGTTTATTCATGGTTATTTGCCAAATTTTGTGAGTTTGTGTTTTCTGAAAACGTTTGTGACTTCGATGAACGCTTTGATAAATATAATGTTTTCAACACCCATCTAGCTTATATTAACCATCTAGACTTCAAAACGAATAGTGGTTTTGCAAAAATGAAAACTACCTAAAAGTGTCTAAAATCGACGGGAAATCACGAAATAAGCATTTTCAAGTATTCTTGTTTATTCATGGTTATTTGCCAAATTTTGTGAGTTTGTGTTTTCTGAAAACGCTTGTGACTTCGATGAACGCTTTGATAAATATAATGTTTTCAACACCCATCTAGCTTATATTAACCATCTAGACTTCAAAACGAATAGTGGTTTTGCAAAAATGAAAACTACCTAAAAGTGTCTAAAATCGACTGGAAATCACGAAATTAGCATTTTCAAGTTTTCTTGTTTTTTCATGGTTATTTGCCAAATTTTGTGAGTTTGTGTTTTCTGAAAACGCTTGTGACTTCGATGAACGCTTTGATAAATATAATGTTTTCAACACCCATCTAGCTTATATTAACCATCTAGACTTCAAAACGAATAGTGGTTTTGCAAAAATGAAAACTACCTAAAAGTGTCTAAAATCGACTGGAAATCACGAAATAAGCATTTTCAAGTATTCTTGTTTATTCATGGTTATTTGCCAAATTTTGTGAGTTTGTGTTTTCTGAAAACGTTTGTGACTTCGATGAACGCTTTGATAAATATAATGTTTTCAACACCCATCTAGCTTATATTAACCATCTAGACTTCAAATCGAATAGTGGTTTTGCAAAAATGAAAACTACCTAAAAGTGTCTAAAATCGACTGGAAATCACGAAATAAGCATTTTCAAGTTTTCTTGTTTATTCATGGTTATTTGCCAAATTTTGTGAGTTTGTGTTTTCTGAAAACGTTTGTGACTTCGATGAACGCTTTGATAAATATAATGTTTTCAACACCCATCTAGCTTATATTAACCATCTAGACTTCAAAACGAATAGTGGTTTTGCAAAAATGAAAACTACCTAAAAGTGTCTAAAATCGACTGGAAATCACGAAATAAGCATTTTCAAGTATTCTTGTTTATTCATGGTTATTTGCCAAATTTTGTGAGTTTGTGTTTTCTGAAAACGGTTGTGACTTCGATGAACGCTTTGATAAATATAATGTTTTCAACACCCATCTAGCTTATATTAACCATCTACACTTCGAAACGAATAGTGGTTTTGCAAAAATGAAAACTACCTAAAAGTGTCTAAAATCGACTGGAAATCACGAAATAAGCATTTTCAAGTATTCTTGTTTATTCATGGTTATTTGCCAAATTTTGTGAGTTTGTGTTATCTGAAAACGGTTGTGACTTCGATGAACGCTTTGATAAATATAATGTTTTCAACACCCATCTAGCTTATATTAACCATCTAGACTTCAAAACGAATAGTGGTTTTGCAAAAATGAAAACTACCTAAAAGTGTCTAAAATCGACTGGAAATCACGAAATAAGCATTTTCAAGTTTTCTTGTTTTTTCATGGTTATTTGCCAAATTTTGTGAGTTTGTGTTTTCTGAAAACGCTTGTGACTTCGATGAACGCTTTGATAAATATAATGTTTTCAACACCCATCTAGCTTATATTAACCATCTAGACTTCAAAACGAATAGTGGTTTTGCAAAAATGAAAACTACCTAAAAGTGTCTAAAATCGACTGGAAATCACGAAATAAGCATTTTCAAGTATTCTTGTTTATTCATGGCTATTTGCCAAATTTTGTGAGTTTGTGTTTTCTGAAAACGTTTGTGACTTCGATGAACGCTTTGATAAATATAATGTTTTCAACACCCATCTAGCTTATATTAACCATCTAGACTTCAAAACGAATAGTGGTTTTGCAAAAATGAAAACTACCTAAAAGTGTCTAAAATCGACTGGAAATCACGAAATAAGCATTTTCAATCTTTCTTGTTTTTTCATGGTTATTTGCCAAATTTTGTGAGTTTGTGTTTTCTGAAAACGCTTGTGACTTCGATGAACGCTTTGATAAATATAATGTTTTCAACACCCATCTAGCTTATATTAACCATCTAGACTTCAAAACGAATAGTGGTTTTGCAAAAATGAAAACTACCTAAAAGTGTCTAAAATCGACTGGAAATCACGAAATAAGCATTTTCAAGTTTTCTTGTTTTTTCATGGTTATTTGCCAAATTTTGTGAGTTTGTGTTTTCTGAAAACGCTTGTGACTTCGATGAACGCTTTGATAAATATAATGTTTTCAACACCCATCTAGCTTATATTAACCATCTAGACTTCAAAACGAATAGTGGTTTTGCAAAAATGAAAACTACCTAAAAGTGTCTAAAATCGACAGGAAATCACGAAATAAGCATTTTCAAGTTTTCTTGTTTTTTCATGGTTATTTGCCAAATTTTGTGAGTTTGTGTTTTCTGAAAACGCTTGTGACTTCGATGAACGCTTTGATAAATATAATGTTTTCAACACCCATCTAGCTTATATTAACCATCTACACTTCGAAACGAATAGTGGTTTTGCAAAAATGAAAACTACCTAAAAGTGTCTAAAATCGACTGGAAATCACGAAATAAGCATTTTCAAGTATTCTTGTTTATTCATGGTTATTTGCCAAATTTTGTGAGTTTGTGTTATCTGAAAACGGTTGTGACTTCGATGAACGCTTTGATAAATATAATGTTTTCAACACCCATCTAGCTTATATTAACCATCTAGACTTCAAAACGAATAGTGGTTTTGCAAAAATGAAAACTACCTAAAAGTGTCTAAAATCGACTGGAAATCACGAAATAAGCACTTTCAATTTTTCTTGTTTTTTCATGGTTATTTGCCAAATTTTGTGAGTTTGTGTTTTCTGAAAACGCTTGTGACTTCGATGAACGCTTTGATAAATATAATGTTTTCAACACCCATCTAGCTTATATTAACCATCTAGACTTCAAACCGAATAGTGGTTTTGCAAAAATGAAAACTACCTAAAAGTGTCTAAAATCGACTGGAAATCACGAAATAAGCATTTTCAAGTATTCTTGTTTATTCATGGTTATTTGCCAAATTTTGTGAGTTTGTGTTTTCTGAAAACGTTTGTGACTTCGATGAACGCTTTGATAAATATAATGTTTTCAACACCCATCTAGCTTATATTAACCATCTAGACTTCAAATCGAATAGTGGTTTTGCAAAAATGAAAACTACCTAAAAGTGTCTAAAATCGACTGGAAATCACGAAATAAGCATTTTCAAGTTTTCTTGTTTATTCATGGTTATTTGCCAAATTTTGTGAGTTTGTGTTTTCTGAAAACGTTTGTGACTTCGATGAACGCTTTGATAAATATAATGTTTTCAACACCCATCTAGCTTATATTAACCATCTAGACTTCAAAACGAATAGTGGTTTTGCAAAAATGAAAACTACCTAAAAGTGTCTAAAATCGACTGGAAATCACGAAATAAGCATTTTCAAGTATTCTTGTTTATTCATGGTTATTTGCCAAATTTTGTGAGTTTGTGTTTTCTGAAAACGCTTGTGACTTCGATGAACGCTTTGATAAATATAATGTTTTCAACACCCATCTAGCTTATATTAACCATCTAGACTTCAAAACGAATAGTGGTTTTGCAAAAATGAAAACTACCTAAAAGTGTCTAAAATCGACTGGAAATCACGAAATAAGCATTTTCAAGTTTTCTTGTTTTTTCATGGTTATTTGCCAAATTTTGTGAGTTTGTGTTTTCTGAAAACGCTTGTGACTTCGATGAACGCTTTGATAAATATAATGTTTTCAACACCCATCTAGCTTATATTAACCATCTAGACTTCAAATCGAATAGTGGTTTTGCAAAAATGAAAACTACCTAAAAGTGTCTAAAATCGACTGGAAATCACGAAATAAGCATTTTCAAGTTTTCTTGTTTATTCATGGTTATTTGCCAAATTTTGTGAGTTTGTGTTTTCTGAAAACGTTTGTGACTTCGATGAACGCTTTGATAAATATAATGTTTTCAACACCCATCTAGCTTATATTAACCATCTAGACTTCAAAACGAATAGTGGTTTTGCAAAAATGAAAACTACCTAAAAGTGTCTAAAATCGACTGGAAATCACGAAATAAGCATTTTCAAGTATTCTTGTTTATTCATGGTTATTTGCCAAATTTTGTGAGTTTGTGTTTTCTGAAAACGCTTGTGACTTCGATGAACGCTTTGATAAATATAATGTTTTCAACACCCATCTAGCTTATATTAACCATCTAGACTTCAAAACGAATAGTGGTTTTGCAAAAATGAAAACTACCTAAAAGTGTCTAAAATCGACTGGAAATCACGAAATAAGCATTTTCAAGTTTTCTTGTTTTTTCATGGTTATTTGCCAAATTTTGTGAGTTTGTGTTTTCTGAAAACGCTTGTGACTTCGATGAACGCTTTGATAAATATAATGTTTTCAACACCCATCTAGCTTATATTAACCATCTAGACTTCAAAACGAATAGTGGTTTTGCAAAAATGAAAACTACCTAAAAGTGTCTAAAATCGACTGGAAATCACGAAATAAGCATTTTCAAGTTTTCTTGTTTTTTCACGGGTATTTGCCAAATTTTGTGAGTTTGTGTTTTCTGAAAACGCTTGTGACTTCGATGAACGCTTTGATAAATATAATGTTTTCAACACCCATCTAGCTTATATTAACCATCTAGACTTCAAAACGAATAGTGGTTTTGCAAAAATGAAAACTACCTAAAAGTGTCTAAAATCGACTGGAAATCACGAAATAAGCATTTTCAAGTTTTCTTGTTTTTTCATGGTTATTTGCCAAATTTTGTGAGTTTGTGTTTTCTGAAAACGCTTGTGACTTCGATGAACGCTTTGATAAATATAATGTTTTCAACACCCATCTAGCTTATATTAACCATCTAGACTTCAAAACGAATAGTGGTTTTGCAAAAATGAAAACTACCTAAAAGTGTCTAAAATCGACTGGAAATCACGAAATAAGCATTTTCAAGTTTTCTTGTTTTTTCATGGTTATTTGCCAAATTTTGTGAGTTTGTGTTTTCTGAAAACGTTTGTGACTTCGATGAACGCTTTGATAAATATAATGTTTTCAACACCCATCTAGCTTATATTAACCATCTACACTTCGAAACGAATAGTGGTTTTGCAAAAATGAAAACTACCTAAAAGTGTCTAAAATCGACTGGAAATCACGAAATAAGCATTTTCAAGTATTCTTGTTTATTCATGGTTATTTGCCAAATTTTGTGAGTTTGTGTTATCTGAAAACGGTTGTGACTTCGATGAACGCTTTGATAAATATAATGTTTTCAACACCCATCTAGCTTATATTAACCATCTAGACTTCAAAACGAATAGTGGTTTTGCAAAAATGAAAACTACCTAAAAGTGTCTAAAATCGACTGGAAATCACGAAATAAGCACTTTCAATTTTTCTTGTTTTTTCATGGTTATTTGCCAAATTTTGTGAGTTTGTGTTTTCTGAAAACGCTTGTGACTTCGATGAACGCTTTGATAAATATAATGTTTTCAACACCCATCTAGCTTATATTAACCATCTAGACTTCAAATCGAATAGTGGTTTTGCAAAAATGAAAACTACCTAAAAGTGTCTAAAATCGACTGGAAATCACGAAATAAGCATTTTCAAGTTTTCTTGTTTATTCATGGTTATTTGCCAAATTTTGTGAGTTTGTGTTTTCTGAAAACGTTTGTGACTTCGATGAACGCTTTGATAAATATAATGTTTTCAACACCCATCTAGCTTATATTAACCATCTAGACTTCAAAACGAATAGTGGTTTTGCAAAAATGAAAACTACCTAAAAGTGTCTAAAATCGACTGGAAATCACGAAATAAGCATTTTCAAGTATTCTTGTTTATTCATGGTTATTTGCCAAATTTTGTGAGTTTGTGTTTTCTGAAAACGCTTGTGACTTCGATGAACGCTTTGATAAATATAATGTTTTCAACACCCATCTAGCTTATATTAACCATCTAGACTTCAAAACGAATAGTGGTTTTGCAAAAATGAAAACTACCTAAAAGTGTCTAAAATCGACTGGAAATCACGAAATAAGCATTTTCAAGTTTTCTTGTTTTTTCATGGTTATTTGCCAAATTTTGTGAGTTTGTGTTTTCTGAAAACGCTTGTGACTTCGATGAACGCTTTGATAAATATAATGTTTTCAACACCCATCTAGCTTATATTAACCATCTAGACTTCAAAACGAATAGTGGTTTTGCAAAAATGAAAACTACCTAAAAGTGTCTAAAATCGACTGGAAATCACGAAATAAGCATTTTCAAGTATTCTTGTTTATTCATGGTTATTTGCCAAATTTTGTGAGTTTGTGTTTTCTGAAAACGCTTGTGACTTCGATGAACGCTTTGATAAATATAATGTTTTCAACACCCATCTAGCTTATATTAACCATCTAGACTTCAAAACGAATAGTGGTTTTGCAAAAATGAAAACTACCTAAAAGTGTCTAAAATCGACTGGAAATCACGAAATAAGCATTTTCAAGTTTTCTTGTTTTTTCATGGTTATTTGCCAAATTTTGTGAGTTTGTGTTTTCTGAAAACGCTTGTGACTTCGATGAACGCTTTGATAAATATAATGTTTTCAACACCCATCTAGCTTATATTAACCATCTAGACTTCAAATCGAATAGTGGTTTTGCAAAAATGAAAACTACCTAAAAGTGTCTAAAATCGACTGGAAATCACGAAATAAGCATTTTCAAGTTTTCTTCTTTATTCATGGTTATTTGCCAAATTTTGTGAGTTTGTGTTTTCTGAAAACGTTTGTGACTTCGATGAACGCTTTGATAAATATAATGTTTTCAACACCCATCTAGCTTATATTAACCATCTAGACTTCAAAACGAATAGTGGTTTTGCAAAAATGAAAACTACCTAAAAGTGTCTAAAATCGACTGGAAATCACGAAATAAGCATTTTCAAGTATTCTTGTTTATTCATGGTTATTTGCCAAATTTTGTGAGTTTGTGTTTTCTGAAAACGCTTGTGACTTCGATGAACGCTTTGATAAATATAATGTTTTCAACACCCATCTAGCTTATATTAACCATCTAGACTTCAAAACGAATAGTGGTTTTGCAAAAATGAAAACTACCTAAAAGTGTCTAAAATCGACTGGAAATCACGAAATAAGCATTTTCAAGTTTTCTTGTTTTTTCATGGTTATTTGCCAAATTTTGTGAGTTTGTGTTTTCTGAAAACGCTTGTGACTTCGATGAACGCTTTGATAAATATAATGTTTTCAACACCCATCTAGCTTATATTAACCATCTAGACTTCAAAACGAATAGTGGTTTTGCAAAAATGAAAACTACCTAAAAGTGTCTAAAATCGACTGGAAATCACGAAATAAGCATTTTCAAGTTTTCTTGTTTTTTCACGGTTATTTGCCAAATTTTGTGAGTTTGTGTTTTCTGAAAACGCTTGTGACTTCGATGAACGCTTTGATAAATATAATGTTTTCAACACCCATCTAGCTTATATTAACCATCTAGACTTCAAAACGAATAGTGGTTTTGCAAAAATGAAAACTACCTAAAAGTGTCTAAAATCGACTGGAAATCACGAAATAAGCATTTTCAAGTTTTCTTGTTTTTTCATGGTTATTTGCCAAATTTTGTGAGTTTGTGTTTTCTGAAAACGCTTGTGACTTCGATGAACGCTTTGATAAATATAATGTTTTCAACACCCATCTAGCTTATATTAACCATCTAGACTTCAAAACGAATAGTGGTTTTGCAAAAATGAAAACTACCTAAAAGTGTCTAAAATCGACTGGAAATCACGAAATAAGCATTTTCAAGTTTTCTTGTTTTTTCATGGTTATTTGCCAAATTTTGTGAGTTTGTGTTTTCTGAAAACGTTTGTGACTTCGATGAACGCTTTGATAAATATAATGTTTTCAACACCCATCTAGCTTATATTAACCATCTACACTTCGAAACGAATAGTGGTTTTGCAAAAATGAAAACTACCTAAAAGTGTCTAAAATCGACTGGAAATCACGAAATAAGCATTTTCAAGTATTCTTGTTTATTCATGGTTATTTGCCAAATTTTGTGAGTTTGTGTTATCTGAAAACGGTTGTGACTTCGATGAACGCTTTGATAAATATAATGTTTTCAACACCCATCTAGCTTATATTAACCATCTAGACTTCAAAACGAATAGTGGTTTTGCAAAAATGAAAACTACCTAAAAGTGTCTAAAATCGACTGGAAATCACGAAATAAGCACTTTCAATTTTTCTTGTTTTTTCATGGTTATTTGCCAAATTTTGTGAGTTTGTGTTTTCTGAAAACGCTTGTGACTTCGATGAACGCTTTGATAAATATAATGTTTTCAACACCCATCTAGCTTATATTAACCATCTAGACTTCAAATCGAATAGTGGTTTTGCAAAAATGAAAACTACCTAAAAGTGTCTAAAATCGACTGGAAATCACGAAATAAGCATTTTCAAGTTTTCTTGTTTATTCATGGTTATTTGCCAAATTTTGTGAGTTTGTGTTTTCTGAAAACGTTTGTGACTTCGATGAACGCTTTGATAAATATAATGTTTTCAACACCCATCTAGCTTATATTAACCATCTAGACTTCAAAACGAATAGTGGTTTTGCAAAAATGAAAACTACCTAAAAGTGTCTAAAATCGACTGGAAATCACGAAATAAGCATTTTCAAGTATTCTTGTTTATTCATGGTTATTTGCCAAATTTTGTGAGTTTGTGTTTTCTGAAAACGCTTGTGACTTCGATGAACGCTTTGATAAATATAATGTTTTCAACACCCATCTAGCTTATATTAACCATCTAGACTTCAAAACGAATAGTGGTTTTGCAAAAATGAAAACTACCTAAAAGTGTCTAAAATCGACTGGAAATCACGAAATAAGCATTTTCAAGTTTTCTTGTTTTTTCATGGTTATTTGCCAAATTTTGTGAGTTTGTGTTTTCTGAAAACGCTTGTGACTTCGATGAACGCTTTGATAAATATAATGTTTTCAACACCCATCTAGCTTATATTAACCATCTAGACTTCAAAACGAATAGTGGTTTTGCAAAAATGAAAACTACCTAAAAGTGTCTAAAATCGACTGGAAATCACGAAATAAGCATTTTCAAGTTTTCTTGTTTTTTCACGGTTATTTGCCAAATTTTGTGAGTTTGTGTTTTCTGAAAACGCTTGTGACTTCGATGAACGCTTTGATAAATATAATGTTTTCAACACCCATCTAGCTTATATTAACCATCTAGACTTCAAAACGAATAGTGGTTTTGCAAAAATGAAAACTACCTAAAAGTGTCTAAAATCGACTGGAAATCACGAAATAAGCATTTTCAAGTTTTCTTGTTTTTTCATGGTTATTTGCCAAATTTTGTGAGTTTGTGTTTTCTGAAAACGCTTGTGACTTCGATGAACGCTTTGATAAATATAATGTTTTCAACACCCATCTAGCTTATATTAACCATCTAGACTTCAAAACGAATAGTGGTTTTGCAAAAATGAAAACTACCTAAAAGTGTCTAAAATCGACTGGAAATCACGAAATAAGCATTTTCAAGTTTTCTTGTTTTTTCATGGTTATTTGCCAAATTTTGTGAGTTTGTGTTTTCTGAAAACGCTTGTGACTTCGATGAACGCTTTGATAAATATAATGTTTTCAACACCCATCTAGCTTATATTAACCATCTAGACTTCAAAACGAATAGTGGTTTTGCAAAAATGAAAACTACCTAAAAGTGTCTAAAATCGACTGGAAATCACGAAATAAGCATTTTCAAGTTTTCTTGTTTTTTCATGGTTATTTGCCAAATTTTGTGAGTTTGTGTTTTCTGAAAACGCTTGTGACTTCGATGAACGCTTTGATAAATATAATGTTTTCAACACCCATCTAGCTTATATTAACCATCTAGACTTCAAAACGAATAGTGGTTTTGCAAAAATGAAAACTACCTAAAAGTGTCTAAAATCGACTGGAAATCACGAAATAAGCATTTTCAAGTTTTCTTGTTTTTTCATGGTTATTTGCCAAATTTTGTGAGTTTGTGTTTTCTGAAAACGCTTGTGACTTCGATGAACGCTTTGATAAATATAATGTTTTCAACACCCATCTAGCTTATATTAACCATCTAGACTTCAAAACGAATAGTGGTTTTGCAAAAATGAAAACTACCTAAAAGTGTCTAAAATCGACTGGAAATCACGAAATAAGCATTTTCAAGTTTTCTTGTTTTTTCATGGTTATTTGCCAAATTTTGTGAGTTTGTGTTTTCTGAAAACGCTTGTGACTTCGATGAACGCTTTGATAAATATAATGTTTTCAACACCCATCTAGCTTATATTAACCATCTAGACTTCAAAACGAATAGTGGTTTTGCAAAAATGAAAACTACCTAAAAGTGACTAAAATCGACTGGAAATCACGAAATAAGCATTTTCAAGTTTTCTTGTTTTTTCATGGTTATTTGCCAAATTTTGTGAGTTTGTGTTTTCTGAAAACGGTTGTGACTTCGATGAACGCTTTGATAAATATAATGTTTTCAACACCCATCTAGCTTATATTAACCATCTAGACTTCAAAACGAATAGTGGTTTTGCAAAAATGAAAACTACCTAAAAGTGTCTAAAATCGACTGGAAATCACGAAATAAGCATTTTCAATTTTTCTTGTTTTTTCATGGTTATTTGCCAAATTTTGTGAGTTTGTGTTTTCTGAAAACGCTTGTGACTTCGATGAACGCTTTGATAAATATAATGTTTTCAACACCCATCTAGCTTATATTAACCATCTAGACTTCAAAACGAATAGTGGTTTTGCAAAAATGAAAACTACCTAAAAGTGTCTAAAATCGACTGGAAATCACGAAATAAGCATTTTCAAGTTTTCTTGTTTTTTCATGGTTATTTGCCAAATTTTGTGAGTTTGTGTTTTCTGAAAACGCTTGTGACTTCGATGAACGCTTTGATAAATATAATGTTTTCAACACCCATCTAGCTTATATTAACCATCTAGACTTCAAAACGAATAGTGGTTTTGCAAAAATGAAAACTACCTAAAAGTGTCTAAAATCGACTGGAAATCACGAAATAAGCATTTTCAAGTTTTCTTGTTTTTTCATGGTTATTTGCCAAATTTTGTGAGTTTGTGTTTTCTGAAAACGCTTGTGACTTCGATGAACGCTTTGATAAATATAATGTTTTCAACACCCATCTAGCTTATATTAACCATCTAGACTTCAAAACGAATAGTGGTTTTGCAAAAATGAAAACTACCTAAAAGTGTCTAAAATCGACTGGAAATCACGAAATAAGCATTTTCAAGTTTTCTTGTTTTTTCACGGTTATTTGCCAAATTTTGTGAGTTTGTGTTTTCTGAAAACGCTTGTGACTTCGATGAACGCTTTGATAAATATAATGTTTTCAACACCCATCTAGCTTATATTAACCATCTAGACTTCAAAACGAATAGTGGTTTTGCAAAAATGAAAACTACCTAAAAGTGTCTAAAATCGACTGGAAATCACGAAATAAGCATTTTCAAGTTTTCTTGTTTTTTCATGGTTATTTGCCAAATTTTGTGAGTTTGTGTTTTCTGAAAACGCTTGTGACTTCGATGAACGCTTTGATAAATATAATGTTTTCAACACCCATCTAGCTTATATTAACCATCTAGACTTCAAAACGAATAGTGGTTTTGCAAAAATGAAAACTACCTAAAAGTGTCTAAAATCGACTGGAAATCACGAAATAAGCATTTTCAAGTTTTCTTGTTTTTTCATGGTTATTTGCCAAATTTTGTGAGTTTGTGTTTTCTGAAAACGCTTGTGACTTCGATGAACGCTTTGATAAATATAATGTTTTCAACACCCATCTAGCTTATATTAACCATCTAGACTTCAAAACGAATAGTGGTTTTGCAAAAATGAAAACTACCTAAAAGTGTCTAAAATCGACTGGAAATCACGAAATAAGCATTTTCAAGTTTTCTTGTTTTTTCATGGTTATTTGCCAAATTTTGTGAGTTTGTGTTTTCTGAAAACGCTTGTGACTTCGATGAACGCTTTGATAAATATAATGTTTTCAACACCCATCTAGCTTATATTAACCATCTAGACTTCAAAACGAATAGTGGTTTTGCAAAAATGAAAACTACCTAAAAGTGTCTAAAATCGACTGGAAATCACGAAATAAGCATTTTCAAGTTTTCTTGTTTTTTCATGGTTATTTGCCAAATTTTGTGAGTTTGTGTTTTCTGAAAACGCTTGTGACTTCGATGAACGCTTTGATAAATATAATGTTTTCAACACCCATCTAGCTTATATTAACCATCTAGACTTCAAAACGAATAGTGGTTTTGCAAAAATGAAAACTACCTAAAAGTGTCTAAAATCGACTGGAAATCACGAAATAAGCATTTTCAAGTTTTCTTGTTTTTTCATGGTTATTTGCCAAATTTTGTGAGTTTGTGTTTTCTGAAAACGCTTGTGACTTCGATGAACGCTTTGATAAATATAATGTTTTCAACACCCATCTAGCTTATATTAACCATCTAGACTTCAAAACGAATAGTGGTTTTGCAAAAATGAAAACTACCTAAAAGTGACTAAAATCGACTGGAAATCACGAAATAAGCATTTTCAAGTTTTCTTGTTTTTTCATGGTTATTTGCCAAATTTTGTGAGTTTGTGTTTTCTGAAAACGGTTGTGACTTCGATGAACGCTTTGATAAATATAATGTTTTCAACACCCATCTAGCTTATATTAACCATCTAGACTTCAAAACGAATAGTGGTTTTGCAAAAATGAAAACTACCTAAAAGTGTCTAAAATCGACTGGAAATCACGAAATAAGCATTTTCAATTTTTCTTGTTTTTTCATGGTTATTTGCCAAATTTTGTGAGTTTGTGTTTTCTGAAAACGCTTGTGACTTCGATGAACGCTTTGATAAATATAATGTTTTCAACACCCATCTAGCTTATATTAACCATCTAGACTTCAAAACGAATAGTGGTTTTGCAAAAATGAAAACTACCTAAAAGTGTCTAAAATCGACTGGAAATCACGAAATAAGCATTTTCAAGTTTTCTTGTTTTTTCATGGTTATTTGCCAAATTTTGTGAGTTTGTGTTTTCTGAAAACGCTTGTGACTTCGATGAACGCTTTGATAAATATAATGTTTTCAACACCCATCTAGCTTATATTAACCATCTAGACTTCAAATCGAATAGTGGTTTTGCAAAAATGAAAACTACCTAAAAGTGTCTAAAATCGACTGGAAATCACGAAATAAGCATTTTCAAGTTTTCTTGTTTATTCATGGTTAATTGCCAAATTTTGTGAGTTTGTGTTTTCTGAAAACGTTTGTGACTTCGATGAACGCTTTGATAAATATAATGTTTTCAACACCCATCTAGCTTATATTAACCATCTAGACTTCAAAACGAATAGTGGTTTTGCAAAAATGAAAACTACCTAAAAGTGTCTAAAATCGACTGGAAATCACGAAATAAGCATTTTCAAGTTTTCTTGTTTTTTCATGGTTATTTGCCAAATTTTGTGAGTTTGTGTTTTCTGAAAACGCTTGTGACTTCGATGAACGCTTTGATAAATATAATGTTTTCAACACCCATCTAGCTTATATTAACCATCTAGACTTCAAAACGAATAGTGGTTTTGCAAAAATGAAAACTACCTAAAAGTGTCTAAAATCGACTGGAAATCACGAAATAAGCATTTTCAAGTTTTCTTGTTTTTTCATGGTTATTTGCCAAATTTTGTGAGTTTGTGTTTTCTGAAAACGCTTGTGACTTCGATGAACGCTTTGATAAATATAATGTTTTCAACACCCATCTAGCTTATATTAACCATCTAGACTTCAAAACGAATAGTGGTTTTGCAAAAATGAAAACTACCTAAAAGTGTCTAAAATCGACAGGAAATCACGAAATAAGCATTTTCAAGTTTTCTTGTTTTTTCATGGTTATTTGCCAAATTTTGTGAGTTTGTGTTTTCTGAAAACGGTTGTGACTTCGATGAACGCTTTGATAAATATAATGTTTTCAACACCCATCTAGCTTATATTAACCATCTACACTTCGAAACGAATAGTGGTTTTGCAAAAATGAAAACTACCTAAAAGTGTCTAAAATCGACTGGAAATCACGAAATAAGCATTTTCAAGTATTCTTGTTTATTCATGGTTATTTGCCAAATTTTGTGAGTTTGTGTTATCTGAAAACGGTTGTGACTTCGATGAACGCTTTGATAAATATAATGTTTTCAACACCCATCTAGCTTATATTAACCATCTAGACTTCAAAACGAATAGTGGTTTTGCAAAAATGAAAACTACCTAAAAGTGTCTAAAATCGACTGGAAATCACGAAATAAGCATTTTCAAGTTTTCTTGTTTTTTCATGGTTATTTGCCAAATTTTGTGAGTTTGTGTTTTCTGAAAACGCTTGTGACTTCGATGAACGCTTTGATAAATATAATGTTTTCAACACCCATCTAGCTTATATTAACCATCTAGACTTCAAAACGAATAGTGGTTTTGCAAAAATGAAAACTACCTAAAAGTGTCTAAAATCGACTGGAAATCACGAAATAAGCATTTTCAAGTATTCTTGTTTATTCATGGTTATTTGCCAAATTTTGTGAGTTTGTGTTTTCTGAAAACGTTTGTGACTTCGATGAACGCTTTGATAAATATAATGTTTTCAACACCCATCTAGCTTATATTAACCATCTAGACTTCAAAACGAATAGTGGTTTTGCAAAAATGAAAACTACCTAAAAGTGTCTAAAATCGACTGGAAATCACGAAATAAGCATTTTCAATTTTTCTTGTTTTTTCATGGTTATTTGCCAAATTTTGTGAGTTTGTGTTTTCTGAAAACGCTTGTGACTTCGATGAACGCTTTGATAAATATAATGTTTTCAACACCCATCTAGCTTATATTAACCATCTAGACTTCAAAACGAATAGTGGTTTTGCAAAAATGAAAACTACCTAAAAGTGTCTAAAATCGACTGGAAATCACGAAATAAGCATTTTCAAGTTTTCTTGTTTTTTCATGGTTATTTGCCAAATTTTGTGAGTTTGTGTTTTCTGAAAACGCTTGTGACTTCGATGAACGCTTTGATAAATATAATGTTTTCAACACCCATCTAGCTTATATTAACCATCTAGACTTCAAAACGAATAGTGGTTTTGCAAAAATGAAAACTACCTAAAAGTGTCTAAAATCGACAGGAAATCACGAAATAAGCATTTTCAAGTTTTCTTGTTTTTTCATGGTTATTTGCCAAATTTTGTGAGTTTGTGTTTTCTGAAAACGGTTGTGACTTCGATGAACGCTTTGATAAATATAATGTTTTCAACACCCATCTAGCTTATATTAACCATCTACACTTCGAAACGAATAGTGGTTTTGCAAAAATGAAAACTACCTAAAAGTGTCTAAAATCGACTGGAAATCACGAAATAAGCATTTTCAAGTATTCTTGTTTATTCATGGTTATTTGCCAAATTTTGTGAGTTTGTGTTTTCTGAAAACGCTTGTGACTTCGATGAACGCTTTGATAAATATAATGTTTTCAACACCCATCTAGCTTATATTAACCATCTAGACTTCAAAACGAATAGTGGTTTTGCAAAAATGAAAACTACCTAAAAGTGTCTAAAATCGACTGGAAATCACGAAATAAGCATTTTCAAGTATTCTTGTTTATTCATGGTTATTTGCCAAATTTTGTGAGTTTGTGTTTTCTGAAAACGTTTGTGACTTCGATGAACGCTTTGATAAATATAATGTTTTCAACACCCATCTAGCTTATATTAACCATCTAGACTTCAAAACGAATAGTGGTTTTGCAAAAATGAAAACTACCTAAAAGTGTCTAAAATCGACAGGAAATCACGAAATAAGCATTTTCAAGTTTTCTTGTTTTTTCATGGTTATTTGCCAAATTTTGTGAGTTTGTGTTTTCTGAAAACGGTTGTGACTTCGATGAACGCTTTGATAAATATAATGTTTTCAACACCCATCTAGCTTATATTAACCATCTACACTTCGAAACGAATAGTGGTTTTGCAAAAATGAAAACTACCTAAAAGTGTCTAAAATCGACTGGAAATCACGAAATAAGCATTTTCAAGTATTCTTGTTTATTCATGGTTATTTGCCAAATTTTGTGAGTTTGTGTTATCTGAAAACGGTTGTGACTTCGATGAACGCTTTGATAAATATAATGTTTTCAACACCCATCTAGCTTATATTAACCATCTAGACTTCAAAACGAATAGTGGTTTTGCAAAAATGAAAACTACCTAAAAGTGTCTAAAATCGACTGGAAATCACGAAATAAGCATTTTCAAGTTTTCTTGTTTTTTCATGGTTATTTGCCAAATTTTGTGAGTTTGTGTTTTCTGAAAACGCTTGTGACTTCGATGAACGCTTTGATAAATATAATGTTTTCAACACCCATCTAGCTTATATTAACCATCTAGACTTCAAAACGAATAGTGGTTTTGCAAAAATGAAAACTACCTAAAAGTGTCTAAAATCGACTGGAAATCACGAAATAAGCATTTTCAAGTATTCTTGTTTATTCATGGTTATTTGCCAAATTTTGTGAGTTTGTGTTTTCTGAAAACGTTTGTGACTTCGATGAACGCTTTGATAAATATAATGTTTTCAACACCCATCTAGCTTATATTAACCATCTAGACTTCAAAACGAATAGTGGTTTTGCAAAAATGAAAACTACCTAAAAGTGTCTAAAATCGACTGGAAATCACGAAATAAGCATTTTCAATTTTTCTTGTTTTTTCATGGTTATTTGCCAAATTTTGTGAGTTTGTGTTTTCTGAAAACGCTTGTGACTTCGATGAACGCTTTGATAAATATAATGTTTTCAACACCCATCTAGCTTATATTAACCATTTAGACTTCAAAACGAATAGTGGTTTTGCAAAAATGAAAACTACCTAAAAGTGTCTAAAATCGACTGGAAATCACGAAATAAGCATTTTCAAGTGTTCTTGTTTTTTCATGGTTATTTGCCAAATTTTGTGAGTTTGTGTTTTCTGAAAACGCTTGTGACTTCGATGAACGCTTTGATAAATATAATGTTTTCAACACCCATCTAGCTTATATTAACCATCTAGACTTCAAAACGAATAGTGGTTTTGCAAAAATGAAAACTACCTAAAAGTGTCTAAAATCGACAGGAAATCACGAAATAAGCATTTTCAAGTTTTCTTGTTTTTTCATGGTTATTTGCCAAATTTTGTGAGTTTGTGTTTTCTGAAAACGGTTGTGACTTCGATGAACGCTTTGATAAATATAATGTTTTCAACACCCATCTAGCTTATATTAACCATCTACACTTCGAAACGAATAGTGGTTTTGCAAAAATGAAAACTACCTAAAAGTGTCTAAAATCGACTGGAAATCACGAAATAAGCATTTTCAAGTATTCTTGTTTATTCATGGTTATTTGCCAAATTTTGTGAGTTTGTGTTTTCTGAAAACGCTTGTGACTTCGATGAACGCTTTGATAAATATAATGTTTTCAACACCCATCTAGCTTATATTAACCATCTAGACTTCAAAACGAATAGTGGTTTTGCAAAAATGAAAACTACCTAAAAGTGTCTAAAATCGACTGGAAATCACGAAATAAGCATTTTCAAGTATTCTTGTTTATTCATGGTTATTTGCCAAATTTTGTGAGTTTGTGTTTTCTGAAAACGTTTGTGACTTCGATGAACGCTTTGATAAATATAATGTTTTCAACACCCATCTAGCTTATATTAACCATCTAGACTTCAAAACGAATAGTGGTTTTGCAAAAATGAAAACTACCTAAAAGTGACTAAAATCGACTGGAAATCACGAAATAAGCATTTTCAAGTTTTCTTGTTTTTTCATGGTTATTTGCCAAATTTTGTGAGTTTGTGTTTTCTGAAAACGGTTGTGACTTCGATGAACGCTTTGATAAATATAATGTTTTCAACACCCATCTAGCTTATATTAACCATCTAGACTTCAAAACGAATAGTGGTTTTGCAAAAATGAAAACTACCTAAAAGTGTCTAAAATCGACTGGAAATCACGAAATAAGCATTTTCAAGTTTTCTTGTTTTTTCATGGTTATTTGCCAAATTTTGTGAGTTTGTGTTTTCTGAAAACGTTTGTGACTTCGATGAACGCTTTGATAAATATAATGTTTTCAACACCCATCTAGCTTATATTAACCATCTAGACTTCAAAACGAATAGTGGTTTTGCAAAAATGAAAACTACCTAAAAGTGTCTAAAATCGACTGGAAATCACGAAATAAGCATTTTCAAGTTTTCTTGTTTTTTCATGGTTATTTGCCAAATTTTGTGAGTTTGTGTTTTCTGAAAACGCTTGTGACTTCGATGAACGCTTTGATAAATATAATGTTTTCAACACCCATCTAGCTTATATTAACCATCTAGACTTCAAAACGAATAGTGGTTTTGCAAAAATGAAAACTACCTAAAAGTGTCTAAAATCGACAGGAAATCACGAAATAAGCATTTTCAAGTTTTCTTGTTTTTTCATGGTTATTTGCCAAATTTTGTGAGTTTGTGTTTTCTGAAAACGGTTGTGACTTCGATGAACGCTTTGATAAATATAATGTTTTCAACACCCATCTAGCTTATATTAACCATCTACACTTCAAAACGAATAGTGGTTTTTCAAAAATGAAAACTACCTAAAAGTGTCTAAAATCGACTGGAAATCACGAAATAAGCATTTTCAAGTATTCTTGTTTATTCATGGTTATTTGCCAAATTTTGTGAGTTTGTGTTATCTGAAAACGGTTGTGACTTCGATGAACGCTTTGATAAATATAATGTTTTCAACACCCATCTAGCTTATATTAACCATCTAGACTTCAAAACGAATAGTGGTTTTGCAAAAATGAAAACTACCTAAAAGTGTCTAAAATCGACTGGAAATCACGAAATAAGCATTTTCAAGTATTCTTGTTTATTCATGGTTATTTGCCAAATTTTGTGAGTTTGTGTTTTCTGAAAACGTTTGTGACTTCGATGAACGCTTTGATAAATATAATGTTTTCAACACCCATCTAGCTTATATTAACCATTTAGACTTCAAAACGAATAGTGGTTTTGCAAAAATGAAAACTACCTAAAAGTGACTAAAATCGACTGGAAATCACGAAATAAGCATTTTCAAGTTTTCTTGTTTTTTCATGGTTATTTGCCAAATTTTGTGAGTTTGTGTTTTCTGAAAACGGTTGTGACTTCGATGAACGCTTTGATAAATATAATGTTTTCAACACCCATCTAGCTTATATTAACCATCTAGACTTCAAAACGAATAGTGGTTTTGCAAAAATGAAAACTACCTAAAAGTGTCTAAAATCGACTGGAAATCACGAAATAAGCATTTTCAAGTTTTCTTGTTTTTTCATGGTTATTTGCCAAATTTTGTGAGTTTGTGTTTTCTGAAAACGTTTGTGACTTCGATGAACGCTTTGATAAATATAATGTTTTCAACACCCATCTAGCTTATATTAACCATCTAGACTTCAAAACGAATAGTGGTTTTGCAAAAATGAAAACTACCTAAAAGTGTCTAAAATCGACTGGAAATCACGAAATAAGCATTTTCAAGTTTTCTTGTTTTTTCATGGTTATTTGCCAAATTTTGTGAGTTTGTGTTTTCTGAAAACGCTTGTGACTTCGATGAACGCTTTGATAAATATAATGTTTTCAACACCCATCTAGCTTATATTAACCATCTAGACTTCAAAACGAATAGTGGTTTTGCAAAAATGAAAACTACCTAAAAGTGTCTAAAATCGACAGGAAATCACGAAATAAGCATTTTCAAGTTTTCTTGTTTTTTCATGGTTATTTGCCAAATTTTGTGAGTTTGTGTTTTCTGAAAACGGTTGTGACTTCGATGAACGCTTTGATAAATATAATGTTTTCAACACCCATCTAGCTTATATTAACCATCTACACTTCAAAACGAATAGTGGTTTTGCAAAAATGAAAACTACCTAAAAGTGTCTAAAATCGACTGGAAATCACGAAATAAGCATTTTCAAGTATTCTTGTTTATTCATGGTTATTTGCCAAATTTTGTGAGTTTGTGTTATCTGAAAACGGTTGTGACTTCGATGAACGCTTTGATAAATATAATGTTTTCAACACCCATCTAGCTTATATTAACCATCTAGACTTCAAAACGAATAGTGGTTTTGCAAAAATGAAAACTACCTAAAAGTGTCTAAAATCGACTGGAAATCACGAAATAAGCATTTTCAAGTTTTCTTGTTTTTTCATGGTTATTTGCCAAATTTTGTGAGTTTGTGTTTTCTGAAAACGGTTGTGACTTCGATGAACGCTTTGATAAATATAATGTTTTCAACACCCATCTAGCTTATATTAACCATCTAGACTTCAAATCGAATAGTGGTTTTGCAAAAATGAAAACTACCTAAAAGTGTCTAAAATCGACTGGAAATCACGAAATAAGCATTTTCAAGTTTTCTTGTTTTTTCATGGTTATTTGCCAAACTTTGTGAGTTTGTGTTTTCTGAAAACGCTTGTGACTTCGATGAACGCTTTGATAAATATAATGTTTTCAACACCCATCTAGCTTATATTAACCATCTAGACTTCAAAACGAATAGTGGTTTTGCAAAAATGAAAACTACCTAAAAGTGACTAAAATCGACTGGAAATCACGAAATAAGCATTTTCAAGTTTTCTTGTTTTTTCATGGTTATTTGCCAAATTTTGTGAGTTTGTGTTTTCTGAAAACGGTTGTGACTTCGATGAACGCTTTGATAAATATAATGTTTTCAACACCCATCTAGCTTATATTAACCATCTAGACTTCAAAACGAATAGTGGTTTTGCAAAAATGAAAACTACCTAAAAGTGTCTAAAATCGACTGGAAATCACGAAATAAGCATTTTCAAGTTTTCTTGTTTTTTCATGGTTATTTGCCAAATTTTGTGAGTTTGTGTTTTCTGAAAACGGTTGTGACTTCGATGAACGCTTTGATAAATATAATGTTTTCAACACCCATCTAGCTTATATTAACCATCTAGACTTCAAAACGAATAGTGGTTTTGCAAAAATGAAAACTACCTAAAAGTGTCTAAAATCGACTGGAAATCACGAAATAAGCATTTTCAAGTTTTCTTGTGTTTTCATGGTTATTTGCCAAATTTTGTGAGTTTGTGTTTTCTGAAAACGCTTGTGACTTCGATGAACGCTTTGATAAATATAATGTTTTCAACACCCATCTAGCTTATATTAACCATCTAGACTTCAAAACGAATAGTGGTTTTGCAAAAATGAAAACTACCTAAAAGTGTCTAAAATCGACTGGAAATCACGAAATAAGTATTTTCAAGTATTCTTGTTTATTCATGGTTATTTGCCAAATTTTGTGAGTTTGTGTTTTCTGAAAACACTTGTGACTTCGATGAACGCTTTGACAAATATAATGTTTTCAACACCCATCTAGCTTATATTAACCATCTAGACTTCAAAACGAATAGTGGTTTTGCAAAAATGAAAACTACCTAAAAGTGTCTAAAATCGACTGGAAATCACGAAATAAGCATTTTCAAGTTTTCTTGTTTTTTCATGGTTATTTGCCAAATTTTGTGAGTTTGTGTTTTCTGAAAACGCTTGTGACTTCGATGAACGCTTTGATAAATATAATGTTTTCAACACCCATCTAGCTTATATTAACCATCTAGACTTCAAAACGAATAGTGGTTTTGCAAAAATGAAAACTACCTAAAAGTGTCTAAAATCGACTGGAAATCACGAAATAAGCATTTTCAAGTTTTCTTGTTTTTTCATGGTTATTTGCCAAATTTTGTGAGTTTGTGTTTTCTGAAAACGCTTTTGACTTCGATGAGCGCTTTGATAAATATAATGTTTTCAACACCCATCTAGCTTATATTAACCATCTAGACATCAAAACGAATAGTGGTTTTGCAAAAATGAAAACTACCTAAAAGTGTCTAAAATCGACTGGAAATCACGAAATAAGCATTTTCAAGTTTTCTTGTTTTTTCATGGTTATTTGCCAAATTTTGTGAGTTTGTGTTTTCTGAAAACGCTTGTGACTTCGATGAACGCTTTGATAAATATAATGTTTTCAACACCCATCTAGCTTATATTAACCATCTAGACTTCAAAACGAATAGTGGTTTTGCAAAAATGAAAACTACCTAAAAGTGTCTAAAATCGACTGGAAATCACGAAATAAGCATTTTCAAGTTTTCTTGTTTTTTCATGGTTATTTGCCAAATTTTGTGAGTTTGTGTTTTCTGAAAACGCTTGTGACTTCGATGAACGCTTTGATAAATATAATGTTTTCAACACCCATCTAGCTTATATTAACCATCTAGACTTCAAAACGAATAGTGGTTTTGCAAAAATGAAAACTACCTAAAAGTGTCTAAAATCGACTGGAAATCACGAAATAAGCATTTTCAAGTTTTCTTGTTTTCTCATGGTTATTTGCCAAATTTTGTGAGTTTGTGTTTTCTGAAAACGCTTGTGACTTCGATGAACGCTTTGATAAATATAATGTTTTCAACACCCATCTAGCTTATATTAACCATCTAGACTTCAAAACGAATAGTGGTTTTGCAAAAATGAAAACTACCTAAAAGTGTCTAAAATCGACTGGAAATCACGAAATAAGTATTTTCAAGTATTCTTGTTTATTCATGGTTATTTGCCAAATTTTGTGAGTTTGTGTTTTCTGAAAACGGTTGTGACTTCGATGAACGCTTTGATAAATATAATGTTTTCAACACCCATCTAGCTTATATTAACCATCTAGACTTCAAAACGAATAGTGGTTTTGCAAAAATGAAAACTACCTAAAAGTGTCTAAAATCGACTGGAAATCACGAAATAAGCATTTTCAAGTTTTCTTGTTTTTTCATAGTTATTTGCCAAATTTTGTGAGTTTGTGTTTTCTGAAAACGGCTGTGACTTCGATGAACGCTTTGATAAATATAATGTTTTCAACACCCATCTAGCTTATATTAACCATCTAGACTTCAAAACGAATAGTGGTTTTGCAAAAATGAAAACTACCTAAAAGTGTCTAAAATCGACTGGAAATCACGAAATAAGCATTTTCAAGTTTTCTTGTTTTTTCATGGTTATTTGCCAAATTTTGTGAGTTTGTGTTTTCTGAAAACGCTTGTGACTTCGATGAACGCTTTGATAAATATAATGTTTTCAACACCCATCTAGCTTATATTAACCATCTAGACTTCAAAACGAATAGTGGTTTTGCAAAAATGAAAACTACCTAAAAGTGTCTAAAATCGACTGGAAATCACGAAATAAGCATTTTCAAGTTTTCTTGTTTTCTCATGGTTATTTGCCAAATTTTGTGAGTTTGTGTTTTCTGAAAACGCTTGTGACTTCGATGAACGCTTTGATAAATATAATGTTTTCAACACCCATCTAGCTTATATTATCCATCTAGACTTCAAAACGAATAGTGGTTTTGCAAAAATGAAAACTACCTAAAAGTGTCTAAAATCGACTGGAAATCACGAAATAAGCATTTTCAAGTTTTCTTGTTTTTTCATGGTTATTTGCCAAATTTTGTGAGTTTGTGTTTTCTGAAAACGCTTGTGACTTCGATGAACGCTTTGATAAATATAATGTTTTCAACACCCATCTAGCTTATATTAACCATCTAGACTTCAAAACGAATAGTGGTTTTGCAAAAATGAAAACTACCTAAAAGTGTCTAAAATCGACTGGAAATCACGAAATAAGCATTTTCAAGTTTTCTTGTTTTTTCATGGTTATTTGCCAAATTTTGTGAGTTTGCGTTTTCTGAAAACGCTTGTGACTTCGATGAACGCTTTGATAAATATAATGTTTTCAACACCCATCTAGCTTATATTAACCATCTAGACTTCAAAACGAATAGTGGTTTTGCAAAAATGAAAACTACCTAAAAGTGTCTAAAATCGACTGGAAATCACGAAATAAGTATTTTCAAGTATTCTTCTTTATTCATGGTTATTTGCCAAATTTTGTGAGTTTGTGTTTTCTGAAAACACTTGTGACTTCGATGAACGCTTTGATAAATATAATGTTTTCAACACCCATCTAGCTTATATTAACCATCTAGACTTCAAAACGAATAGTGGTTTTGCAAAAATGAAAACTACCTAAAAGTGTCTAAAATCGACTGGAAATCACGAAATAAGCATTTTCAAGTTTTCTTGTTTTTTCATAGTTATTTGCCAAATTTTGTGAGTTTGTGTTTTCTGAAAACGGCTGTGACTTCGATGAACGCTTTGATAAATATAATGTTTTCAACACCCATCTAGCTTATATTAACCATCTAGACTTCAAAACGAATAGTGGTTTTGCAAAAATGAAAACTACCTAAAAGTGTCTAAAATCGACTGGAAATCACGAAATAAGCATTTTCAAGTTTTCTTGTTTTTTCATGGTTATTTGCCAAATTTTGTGAGTTTGTGCTTTCTGAAAACGCTTGTGACTTCGATGAACGCTTTGATAAATATAATGTTTTCAACACCCATCTAGCTTATATTAACCATCTAGACTTCAAAACGAATAGTGGTTTTGCAAAAATGAAAACTACCTAAAAGTGTCTAAAATCGACTGGAAATCACGAAATAAGCATTTTCAAGTTTTCTTGTTTTCTCATGGTTATTTGCCAAATTTTGTGAGTTTGTGTTTTCTGAAAACGCTTGTGACTTCGATGAACGCTTTGATAAATATAATGTTTTCAACACCCATCTAGCTTATATTAACCATCTAGACTTCAAAACGAATAGTGGTTTTGCAAAAATGAAAACTACCTAAAAGTGTCTAAAATCGACTGGAAATCACGAAATAAGCATTTTCAAGTTTTCTTGTTTTTTCATGGTTATTTGCCAAATTTTGTGAGTTTGTGTTTTCTGAAAACGCTTGTGACTTCGGTGAACGCTTTGATAAATATAATGTTTTCAACACCCATCTAGCTTATATTAACCATCTAGACTTCAAAACGAATAGTGGTTTTGCAAAAATGAAAACTACCTAAAAGTGTCTAAAATCGACTGGAAATCACGAAATAAGCATTTTCAAGTTTTCTTGTTTTTTCATGGTTATTTGCCAAATTTTGTGAGTTTGTGTTTTCTGAAAACGCTTGTGACTTCGATGAACGCTTTGATAAATATAATGTTTTCAACACCCATCTAGCTTATATTAACCATCTAGACTTCAAAACGAATAGTGGTTTTGCAAAAATGAAAACTACCTAAAAGTGTCTAAAATCGACTGGAAATCACGAAATAAGCATTTTCAAGTTTTCTTGTTTTTTCATGGTTATTTGCCAAATTTTGTGAGTTTGTGTTTTCTGAAAACGGTTGTGACTTCGATGAACGCTTTGATAAATATAATGTTTTCAACACCCATCTAGCTTATATTAACCATCTAGACTTCAAAACGAATAGTGGTTTTGCAAAAATGAAAACTACCTAAAAGTGTCTAAAATCGACTGGAAATCACGAAATAAGCATTTTCAAGTTTTCTTGTGTTTTCATGGTTATTTGCCAAATTTTGTGAGTTTGTGTTTTCTGAAAACGCTTGTGACTTCGATGAACGCTTTGATAAATATAATGTTTTCAACACCCATCTAGCTTATATTAACCATCTAGACTTCAAAACGAATAGTGGTTTTGCAAAAATGAAAACTACCTAAAAGTGTCTAAAATCGACTGGAAATCACGAAATAAGTATTTTCAAGTATTCTTGTTTATTCATGGTTATTTGCCAAATTTTGTGAGTTTGTGTTTTCTGAAAACACTTGTGACTTCGATGAACGCTTTGATAAATATAATGTTTTCAACACCCATCTAGCTTATATTAACCATCTAGACTTCAAAACGAATAGTGGTTTTGCAAAAATGAAAACTACCTAAAAGTGTCTAAAATCGACTGGAAATCACGAAATAAGCATTTTCAAGTTTTCTTGTTTTTTCATGGTTATTTGCCAAATTTTGTGAGTTTGTGTTTTCTGAAAACGCTTGTGACTTCGATGAACGCTTTGATAAATATAATGTTTTCAACACCCATCTAGCTTATATTAACCATCTAGACTTCAAAACGAATAGTGGTTTTGCAAAAATGAAAACTACCTAAAAGTGTCTAAAATCGACTGGAAATCACGAAATAAGCATTTTCAAGTTTTCTTGTTTTTTCATGGTTATTTGCCAAATTTTGTGAGTTTGTGTTTTCTGAAAACGCTTTTGACTTCGATGAGCGCTTTGATAAATATAATGTTTTCAACACCCATCTAGCTTATATTAACCATCTAGACATCAAAACGAATAGTGGTTTTGCAAAAATGAAAACTACCTAAAAGTGTCTAAAATCGACTGGAAATCACGAAATAAGCATTTTCAAGTTTTCTTGTTTTTTCATGGTTATTTGCCAAATTTTGTGAGTTTGTGTTTTCTGAAAACGCTTGTGACTTCGATGAACGCTTTGATAAATATAATGTTTTCAACACCCATCTAGCTTATATTAACCATCTAGACTTCAAAACGAATAGTGGTTTTGCAAAAATGAAAACTACCTAAAAGTGTCTAAAATCGACTGGAAATCACGAAATAAGCATTTTCAAGTTTTCTTGTTTTTTCATGGTTATTTGCCAAATTTTGTGAGTTTGTGTTTTCTGAAAACGCTTGTGACTTCGATGAACGCTTTGATAAATATAATGTTTTCAACACCCACGATAAATATAATGTTTTCAACACCCATCTAGCTTATATTAACCATCTAGACTTCAAAACGAATAGTGATTTTGCAAAAATGAAAACTACCTAAAAGTGTCTAAAATCGACTGGAAATCACGAAATAAGCATTTTCAAGTTTTCTTGTTTTTTCATGGTTATTTGCCAAATTTTGTGAGTTTGTGTTTTCTGAAAACGCTTGTGACTTCGATGAACGCTTTGATAAATATAATGTTTTCAACACCCATCTAGTTTATATTAACCATCTAGACTTCAAAACGAATAGTGGTTTTGCAAAAATGAAAACTACCTAAAAGTGTCTAAAATCGACTGGAAATCACGAAATAAGCATTTTCAAGTTTTCTTGTTTTTTCATGGTTATTTGCCAAATTTTGTGAGTTTGTGTTTTCTGAAAACGCTTGTGACTTCGATGAACGCTTTGATAAATATAATGTTTTCAACACCCATCTAGCTTATATTAACCATCTAGACTTCAAAACGAATAGTGGTTTTGCAAAAATGAAAACTACCTAAAAGTGTCTAAAATCGACTGGAAATCACGAAATAAGCATTTTCAAGTTTTCTTGTTTTTTCATGGTTATTTGCCAAATTTTGTGAGTTTGTGTTTTCTGAAAACGCTTGTGACTTCGATGAACGCTTTGATAAATATAATGTTTTCAACACCCATCTAGCTTATATTAACCATCTAGACTTCAAAACGAATAGTGGTTTTGCAAAAATGAAAACTACCTAAAAGTGTCTAAAATCGACTGGAAATCACGAAATAAGCATTTTCAAGTTTTCTTGTTTTTTCATGGTTATTTGCCAAATTTTGTGAGCTTGTGTTTTCTGAAAACGCTTGTGACTTCGGTGAACGCTTTGATAAATATAATGTTTTCAACACCCATCTAGCTTATATTAACCATCTAGACTTCAAAACGAATAGTGGTTTTGCAAAAATGAAAACTACCTAAAAGTGTCTAAAATCGACTGGAAATCACGAAATAAGCATTTTCAAGTTTTCTTGTTTTTTCATGGTTATTTGCCAAATTTTGTGAGTTTGTGTTTTCTGAAAACGCTTGTGACTTCGGTGAACGCTTTGATAAATATAATGTTTTCAACACCCATCTAGCTTATATTAACCATCTAGACTTCAAAACGAATAGTGGTTTTGCAAAAATGAAAACTACCTAAAATGTCTAAAATCGACTATAAATCAGGAAATAAGCATTTTCAAGTTTTGTTGCTTTTTCATGGTTATTTGCAGAATTTTGTGAGTTTGTCTATTCTGAAAACGGTTTTGACTTTGATGAACGCTTTGATAAATATAATGTTTTCAACACCCATCTAGCTTATATTAACCATCTTCAAAACGAATAGTGGCTTTGCAAAAATGAAAACTACCTAAAAGTGTCTAAAATCGACTGGAAATCAGGAAATAAGTATTTTCAAGTTTTGTTGCTTTTTCATGGTTATTTGCCAAATTTTGTGAGTTTGTGTTTTCTGAAAACGCTTGTGACTTCGATGAACTCCTGGATAAATATAATGTTTTCAACACCCATCTAGCTTATATTAACCATCTAGACTTCAAAACGAATAGTGGTTTTGTAAAAATGAAAACTACCTAAAAGTGTCTAAAATCGACTGGAAATCAGGAAATAAGCATTTTCAAGTTTTGTTGCTTTTACATGTTTATTTGCCAAATCTTGTGAGTTTGTGTATTCTGAAAACGGTTTTGACTTTGATGAACGTTTTGATAAATATAATGTTTTCAACACCCATCTAGCTTATATTAACCATCTAGACTTCAAAACGAATAGTGGTTTTGCAAAAATGAAAACTACCTAAAAGTGTCTAAAATCGACTGTAAACCACGAAATAAACATTTTAAAGTTTTGTCGGTTTTTCATGGTTATTTGCCAAATTTTGTTAGTTTGTGTTTTCTGAAAACTCTTGTGACTTCAATGAACACTTTGATAAATATAACGTTTTCAACATCCATCTAGCTTATATTAACCATCTAGACTTTAATATGAATAGTGGTTTTGCAAAATGAAAACTATCTAAAAGTGTCAAAAAACGACTGGAAATCACGAAATTAGCATTTTCAACTTTTCTTGGTTTTTCATGGTTATTTTCAAAATTTTGTCAGTTTCAGTTTTGTGAAAATGGTTATGACTTCGATGAACTCTTTGATGAATATCATGTTTTCATCAACCATCTATCCTATATTAAGCCTTTTGACTTCAACATGAATATTGGCTTTTCCAAAAATGAAAACTAACTAAAAGCGACAAAAATCCATTGGAAATCACGAAATTAGCATTTTCAAATATTGTTGCTTTTTCATGGTTAGTTGCCAATTGTGTGAGTTTGTGTATTCTGAAAACGGTTTTGACTTTGATGAACGCTTTGATAAATATAATGTTTTCAACACCCATCTAGCTTATATTAACCATCTAGACTTCAAAACGAATAGTGGTTTTGCAAAAATGAAAACTACCTAAAATGTCTAAAATCGACTGGAAATCAGGAAATAAGTATTTTCAAGTTTTGTTGCTTTTTCATGGTTATTTGCCAAATTTTGTGAGTTTGAGTATTCTGAAAACGGTTTTGACTTTGATGAACGCTTTGATAAATATAATGTTTTCAACACCCATCTAGCTTATATTAACCATCTAGACTTCAAAACGAATAGTGGTTTTGCAAAAATGAAAACTACCTAAAAGTGTCTAAAATCGACTGGAAATCAGTAAATAAGCATTTTCAAGTTTTGTTGCTTTTTCATGGTTATTTGCCAAATTTTGTGAGTTTGTGTATTCTGAAAACGGTTTTGACATTGATTAACGCTTTGATAAATATAATGTTTTCAACAACCATCTAGACTTCAATATGAATAGTGGTTTTGCAAAAATGAAAACTACCTAAAAGTGTCTAAAATCGACTGTAAACCACGAAATAAATATTTTTGAGTTTTGTCGGTTTTTCATGGTTATTTGCCAAATTTTGTTAGTTTGTGATTTCTGAAAACTCTTGTTACTTCCATGAACACTTTGATAAATATAATGTTTTCAACACCCATCTAGCTTATATTAACCATCTAGACTTTAATATGAATAGTGGTTTTGCAAAAATGAAAACTATCTAAAAGTGTCAAAAATCGACTGGAAATCACGAAATTAGCATTTTCAACTTTTCTTGGTTTTTCATGGTTATTTTCAAAATTTTGTGAGTTTCAGTTTTGTGAAAATGGTTATGTCTTCGATGAACTCCTTGATGAATATCATGTTTTCATGAACCATCTAGCCAATATTAACCCTTTCGACTTCAACATGAATAGAGGTTTTCCAAAAATAAAATCTACCTAAAAGTGTCTAAAATCGACTGGAAATCAGGAAATAAGCATTTTCAAGTTTTGTTGCTTTTTCATGGTTATTTGCTAAATTTTGTGAGGTTGTGTATTCTGAAAACGGTTTTGACTTTGATGAACACTTTGATAAATATAATGTTTTCAACACCCATCTGGCTTATATTAACCATCTAGACTTCAATATGAATAGTGGTTTTGCAAAAATGAAAACTATCTAAAAGTGTCAAAAAACGACAGGAAATCACAAAATTAGCATTTTAAACTTTTTTTGGTTTTTCATGGTAATTTTCAAAATTTTGTGAGTTTCAGTTTTGTGAAAATGGTTATGACTTCGATGAACTCTTTGATGAATATCATGTTTTCATGAATCATCTAGCCAATATTAACCCTTATGACTTCAACATGAATAGTGGCTTTTCCAAAAATGAAAACTACCTAAAAGTGTCTAAAATCGACTGGAAATCACGAAATAAGCATTTTCAAGTTTTCTTGTTTCTTCATGGTTATTTGCCAAATTTTGTGAGTTTGTCTATTCTGAAAACGGGTTTGACTTTGATGAACGCTTTGATAAATATAATGTTTTCAACACCCATCTAGCTTATATTAACCATCTAGACTTCAAAACGAATAGTGGTATTGCAAAAATGAAAACTATCTAAAAGGGTCTAAAATCGACTGTAAACCACGAAATAAACATTTTTTAAGTTTTGTCGTTTTTTCATGGATATTTGCCAAATTTTGTTAGTTTGTGTTTTCTGAAAACTCTTGTGACTTCGATGAACACTTTGATAAATATAATGTTTTCAACACCCATCTAGCTTATATTAACCATCTAGTCTTTAATATGAATAGTGGTTTTGCAAATATGAAAACTATCTAAAAGTGTCAAAAACGGCTGGAAATCACGAAAGTAGCATTTTCAACTTTTCTTGGTTTTTCATGGTTATTTTCAAAATTTTGTGAAATTCAATAATGTTTTCAACACCCATCTACCTTATATTAACCATCTAGACTTTAATATGAATATTGGTTTTGCAAAAATGAAAACTATCTAAAAGTGTCAAAAAACGACTGGAAATCACGAAATAACCATATTCAAGTTTTGTTGCATTTTCATGGTTATTTGCCAAATTTTGTGAGTTTGTGTATTCTGAAAACGCTTGTGACTTCTATGAACTCCTGGATAAATATAATGTTTTCAACACCCATCTAGCTTATATTAACCATCTAGACTTCAAAACGAATAGTGGTTTTGCAAAAATGAAAACTACCTAAAAGTGTCTAAAATCGACTGGAAATCAGTAAATAAGCATTTTCAAGTTTTGTTGCTTTTTCATGGTTATTTGCCAAATTTTGTGAGTTTGTGTATTCTGAAAACGGTTTTGACATTGATTAACGCTTTGATAAATATAATGTTTTCAACAACCATCTAGACTTCAATAGGAATAGTGGTTTTGCAAAAATGAAAACTACCTAAAAGTGTCTAAAATCGACTGTAAACCACGAAATAAATATTTTTGAGTTTTGTCGGTTTTTCATGGTTATTTGCCAAATTTTGTTAGTTTGTGATTTCTGAAAACTCTTGTTACTTCCATGAACACTTTGATAAATATAATGTTTTCAACACCCATCTAGCTTATATTAACCATCTAGACTTTAATATGAATAGTGGTTTTGCAAAAATGAAAACTATCTAAAAGTGTCAAAAATCGACTGGAAATCACGAAATTAGCATTTTCAACTTTTCTTGGTTTTTCATGGTTATTTTCAAAATTTTGTGAGTTTCAGTTTTGTGAAAATGGTTATGTCTTCGATGAACTCTTTGATGAATATCATGTTTTCATGAACCATCTAGCCAATATTAACCCTTTCGACTTCAACATGAATAGAGGTTTTCCAAAAATAAAATCTACCTAAAAGTGTCTAAAATCGACTGGAAATCAGGAAATAAGCATTTTCAAGTTTTGTTGCTTTTTCATGGTTATTTGCTAAATTTTGTGAGGTTGTGTATTCTGAAAACGGTTTTGACTTTGATGAACACTTTGATAAATATAATGTTTTCAACACCCATCTGGCTTATATTAACCATCTAGACTTCAATATGAATAGTGGTTTTGCAAAAATGAAAACTATCTAAAAGTGTCAAAAAACGACAGGAAATCACAAAATTAGCATTTTAAACTTTTTTTGGTTTTTCATGGTAATTTTCAAAATTTTGTGAGTTTCAGTTTTGTGAAAATGGTTATGACTTCGATGAACTCTTTGATGAATATCATGTTTTCATGAATCATCTAGCCAATATTAACCCTTATGACTTCAACATGAATAGTGGCTTTTCCAAAA
This sequence comes from Octopus bimaculoides, assembly GCF_046866305.1. Lineage (NCBI taxonomy): Eukaryota > Metazoa > Mollusca > Cephalopoda > Octopoda > Octopodidae > Octopus > Octopus bimaculoides. The sequence goes on along the minus strand of NW_028315346.1, from coordinate 35,170 downwards.
ATGAAAACTACCTAAAAGTGTCTAAAATCGACTGGAAATCACGAAATAAGCATTTTCAAGTTTTCTTGTTTCTTCATGGTTATTTGCCAAATTTTGTGAGTTTGTCTATTCTGAAAACGGGTTTGACTTTGATGAACGCTTTGATAAATATAATGTTTTCAACACCCATCTAGCTTATATTAACCATCTAGACTTCAAAACGAATAGTGGTATTGCAAAAATGAAAACTATCTAAAAGGGTCTAAAATCGACTGTAAACCACGAAATAAACATTTTTTAAGTTTTGTCGTTTTTTCATGGATATTTGCCAAATTTTGTTAGTTTGTGTTTTCTGAAAACTCTTGTGACTTCGATGAACACTTTGATAAATATAATGTTTTCAACACCCATCTAGCTTATATTAACCATCTAGTCTTTAATATGAATAGTGGTTTTGCAAATATGAAAACTATCTAAAAGTGTCAAAAACGGCTGGAAATCACGAAAGTAGCATTTTCAACTTTTCTTGGTTTTTCATGGTTATTTTCAAAATTTTGTGAAATTCAATAATGTTTTCAACACCCATCTACCTTATATTAACCATCTAGACTTTAATATGAATATTGGTTTTGCAAAAATGAAAACTATCTAAAAGTGTCAAAAAACGACTGGAAATCACGAAATAACCATATTCAAGTTTTGTTGCATTTTCATGGTTATTTGCCAAATTTTGTGAGTTTGTGTATTCTGAAAACGCTTGTGACTTCTATGAACTCCTGGATAAATATAATGTTTTCAACACCCATCTAGCTTATATTAACCATCTAGACTTCAAAACGAATAGTGGTTTTGCAAAGATGAAAACTACCTAAAAGTGTCTAAAATCGACTGGAAATCAGTAAATAATCATTTTCAAATTTTGTTGCTTTTTCATGGTTATTTGCCAAATTTTGTGAGTTTGTGTATTCTGAAAACGGTTTTGACATTGATTAACGCTTTGATAAATATAATGTTTTCAACAACCATCTAGACTTCAATATGAATAGTGGTTTTGCAAAAATGAAAACTACCTAAAAGTGTCTAAAATCGACTGTAAACCACGAAATAAATATTTTTGAGTTTTGTCGGTTTTTCATGGTTATTTGCCAAATTTTGTTAGTTTGTGATTTCTGAAAACTCTTGTTACTTCCATGAACACTTTGATAAATATAATGTTTTCAACACCCATCTAGCTTATATTAACCATCTAGTCTTTAATATGAATAGTGGTTTTGCAAATATGAAAACTATCTAAATGTGTCAAAAACGGCTGGAAATCACGAAAGTAGCATTTTCAACTTTTCTTGGTTTTTCATGGTAATTTTAAAAATTTTGTGAAATTCAATAATGTTTTCAACACCCATCTACCTTATATTAACCATCTAGACTTTAATATGAATATTGGTTTTGCAAAAATGAAAACTATCTAAAAGTGTCAAAAAACGACTGGAAATCACGAAATAACCATATTCAAGTTTTGTTGCATTTTCATGGTTATTTGCTAAATTTTGTGAGTTTGTGTATTCTGAAAACGCTTGTGACTTCTATGAACTCCTGGATAAATATAATGTTTTCAACACCCATCTAGCTTATATTAACCATCTAGACTTCAAAACGAATAGTGGTTTTGCAAAAATGAAAACTACCTAAAAGTGTCTAAAATCGACTGGAAATCAGTAAATAATCATTTTCAAATTTTGTTGCTTTTTCATGGTTATTTGCCAAATTTTGTGAGTTTGTGTATTCTGAAAACGGTTTTGACATTGATTAACGCTTTGATAAATATAATGTTTTCAACAACCATCTAGACTTCAATATGAATAGTGGTTTTGCAAAAATGAAAACTACCTAAAAGTGTCTAAAATCGACTGTAAACCACGAAATAAATATTTTTGAGTTTTGTCGGTTTTTCATGGTTATTTGCCAAATTTTGTTAGTTTGTGATTTCTGAAAACTCTTGTTACTTCCATGAACACTTTGATAAATATAATGTTTTCAACACCCATCTAGCTTATATTAACCATCTAGACTTTAATATGAATAGTGGTTTTGCAAAAATGAAAACTATCTAAAAGTGTCAAAATACGGCTGGAAATTACGAAATTAGCATTTTCAACTTTTCTTGGTTTTTCATGGTAATTTTCAAAATTTTGTGAGTTTCAGTTTTGTGAAAATGGTTATGTCTTCGATGAACTCTTTGATGAATATCATGTTTTCATGAAACATCTAGCCAATATTAACCCTTTCGACTTCAACATGAATAGTGGCTTTTCCAAAAATAAAATCTACCTAAAAGTGTCTAAGATCGACTGGAAATCAGGAAATAAGCATTTTCAAGTTTTGTTGCTTTTTCATGGTTATTTGCAGAATTTTGTGAGTTTGTGTATTCTGAAAACGGTTTTGACTTTGATGAACGCTTTGATAAATATAATGTTTTCAACACCCATCTAGCTTATATTAACCATCTAGACTTCAAAACGAATAGTGGCTTTGCAAAAATGAAAACTACCTAAAAGTGTCTAAAATCGACTGGAAATCAAGAAATAAGTATTTTCAAGTTTTGTTGCTTTTTCATGGTTATTTGCCAAATTTTGTGAGTCTGTGTATTCTGAAAACGCTTGTGACTTCGATGAACTCTTTGATGAATATCATGTTTTCATCAACCATCTAGCCTATATTAACCATCAAGTCTTCAACATGAATAGTGGCTTTTCCAAAAATGAAAACTAACTAAAAGTGACAAAAAACGACTGGAAATCACGAAATTAGCATTTTCAAATTTTGTTGCTTTTTCATGGTTAGTTGCCAAATTGTGTGAGTTTGTGTATCCTGAAAACGGTTGTGACGTCGATGAACGCTTTGATAAATATAAAGTTTTCAACACCCATCTAGCTTATATTAAGCATCTAGACTTCAAAACGAATAGTGGTTTTGCAAAAATGAAAACTACCTAAAATGTCTAAAATCGACTATAAATCAGGAAATAAGCATTTTCAAGTTTTGTTGCTTTTTCATGGTTATTTGCAGAATTTTGTGAGTTTGTCTATTCTGAAAACGGTTTTGACTTTGATGAACGCTTTGATAAATATAATGTTTTCAACACCCATCTAGCTTATATTAACCATCTTCAAAACGAATAGTGGCTTTGCAAAAATGAAAACTACCTAAAAGTGTCTAAAATCGACTGGAAATCAGGAAATAAGTATTTTCAAGTTTTGTTGCTTTTTCATGGTTATTTGCCAAATTTTGTGAGTTTGTGTTTTCTGAAAACGCTTGTGACTTCGATGAACTCCTGGATAAATATAATGTTTTCAACACCCATCTAGCTTATATTAACCATCTAGACTTCAAAACGAATAGTGGTTTTGTAAAAATGAAAACTACCTAAAAGTGTCTAAAATCGACTGGAAATCAGGAAATAAGCATTTTCAAGTTTTGTTGCTTTTACATGTTTATTTGCCAAATTTTGTGAGTTTGTGTATTCTGAAAACGGTTTTGACTTTGATGAACGTTTTGATAAATATAATGTTTTCAACACCCATCTAGCTTATATTAACCATCTAGACTTCAAAACGAATAGTGGTTTTGCAAAAATGAAAACTACCTAAAAGTGTCTAAAATCGACTGTAAACCACGAAATAAACATTTTAAAGTTTTGTCGGTTTTTCATGGTTATTTGCCAAATTTTGTTAGTTTGTGTTTTCTGAAAACTGTTGTGACTTCAATGAACACTTTGATAATTATAACGTTTTCAACATCCATCTAGCTTATATTAACCATCTAGACTTTAATATGAATAGTGGTTTTGCAAAATGAAAACTATCTAAAAGTGTCAAAAAACGACTGGAAATCACGAAATTAGCATTTTCAACTTTTCTTGGTTTTTCATGGTTATTTTCAAAATTTTGTGAGTTTCAGTTTTGTGAAAATGGTTATGACTTCGATGAACTCTTTGATGAATATCATGTTTTCATCAACCATCTATCCTATATTAAGCCTTTTGACTTCAACATGAATATTGGCTTTTCCAAAAATGAAAACTAACTAAAAGCGACAAAAAACCATTGGAAATCACGAAATTAGCATTTTCAAATTTTGTTGCTTTTTCATGGTTAGTTGCCAATTGTGTGAGTTTGTGTATTCTGAAAACGGTTGTGACTTCGATGAACGCTTTGATAAATATAATGTTTTCAACACCCATCTAGCTTATATTAACCATCTAGACTTCAAAACGGATAGTGGTTTTACAAAAATGAAAACTACCTAAAAGTGTCTAAATAAGCATTTTCAAGATAAATATAATGTTTTCAACACCCATCTAGCTTATATTAACCATCTAGACTTCAAAACGGATAGTGGTTTTGCAAAAATGAAGACTACCTAAAAGGGTCTAAAATCGACTGTAAGCCACGAAATAAACATTTTAAAGTTTTGTCGGTTTGCCAAATTTTGTTACTTTGTGTCTTCTGAAAACTCTTGTGACTTCGATGAACACTTTGATAAATATAATGTTTTCAACACCCATCTAGCTTATATTAACCAGACTTTAATATGAATAGTGGTTTTGCAAAAATGAAAACTATCTAAATGTGTCTAAAAACGACTGGATTTCACGAAATTAGCATTTTCAACTTTTCTTGGTTTTTCATGGTTATTTTCAAAATTTTGTGAGTTTCAGTTTCGTGAAAATGGTTATGACTTCGATGAATTCTTTGATGAATATCATGTTTTCATCAACCATCTAGCCAATATCAACCCTTTTGACTTCAACATGAATTGAAAACTAACTAAAAGTGACAAAAAACGACTGGAAATCACGAAATTAGCATTTTCAAATTTTGTTGCTTTTTCATGGTTAGTTGCCAAATTGTGTGAGTTTCTGTATTCGGAAAACGGTTGTGACTTCGATGAACGCTTTGATAAATATAATGTTTTCAACACCCATCTAGCTTATGTTAACCATCTAGACTTCAAAACGAATAGTGGTTTTGCAAAAATGAAACTACATAAAAGTGTCTAAAATCGACTGTAAACCACGAAATAAACATTTTTAAGTTTTGTGGGTTTTTCATGGTTATTTGCCAAATTTTGTTAGTTTGTGTTTTCTGAAAACTCTTGTGACTTCGATGAACACTTTGATAAATATAATGTTTTCAACACCCATCTAGCTTATATTAGATTGGAAATTAGGAAATTAGCATTTTCAAATGTTGTTCCTTTTTCATGGTTAGTTGCCAATTGTGTGAGTTTGTGTATTCTGAAAACGGTTGTGACTTCGATGAACGCTTTGATAAATATAATGTTTTCAACACCCATCTAGCTTATATTAACCATCTAGACTTCAAAACGGATAGTGGTTTTGCAAAAATGAAAACTACCTAAAAGTGTCAAAAAACGACTGGAAATCACGAAATTGGCATTTTCAAGTTTTGTTGCTTTTTCATGGTTATTTGCCAAATTTTGTGAGATTCAGTTTTGTGAAAATGGTTATGACTTCGATGAACTCTTTGATGAATATCATGTTTTCATCAACCATCTAGCCAATATTAACCCTTTTGACATCAACATGAATAGTGGCTTTTCCAAAAATGAAAACTAACTAAAAGTGACAAAAAACGTCTGGAAATCACGAACTTAGCATTTTCAAATTTCGTTGCTTTTTCATGGTTATTTGCCAAATTTTGTGAGTTTGTGTATTCTGAACACGGTTTTGACTTTGATAAACGCTTTGATAAATATAATGTTTTCAACACCCATCTAGCTTATATTAACCATCTAGACTTCAAAACGAATAGTGGTTTTGCAAAAATGAAAACTACCTAAAAGTGTCTAAAATCGACTATAAACCACGGAATAAACATTTTAAAGTTTTGTCGGTTTGCCAAATTTTGTTAGTTTGTGTTTTATGAAAACTCTTGTGACTTCGATGAACACTTTGATAAATATTATGTTTTCAACACCCATCTAGCTTATATTAACCATCTAGACTTCAAAACGGATAGTGGTTTTGCAAAAATGAAAACTACTTAAAAGTGTCAAAAATCGACTCGAAATCAGTAAATAAGCATTTTCAAGTTTTGTTGCTTTTTCATGGTTATTTGCCAAATTTTGTGAGTTCATGTATTCTGTAAACGCTTGTGACTTTGATGAACGCTTTGATAAATATAATGTTTTCAACACACATCTAGCTTATTAATATAAGCTAGATTTCAAACTTCAAAACGGATAGTGGTTTTGCAAAAATGAAAACTACCTAAAAGGGTCTAAAATCGACTGTAAGCAACGAAATAAACATATTGAAGTTTTGTCGGTTTGCCAAATTTTGTTAGTTTGTGTCTTCTGAAAATTCTTGTGACTTCGATGAACACTTTGATAAATATAATGTTTTCAACACCCATCTAGCTTATATTAACCATCTAGACTTTAATATGAATAGTGGTTTTGCAAAAATGAAAACTATCTAAAAGTGTCAAAAAACGACTGGAAATCACGAAATTAGCATTTTTAACTTTTCTTGGTTTTTCATGGTTGTTTTCAAAATTTTGTGAGTTTCAGTTTTGTGAAAATTGCTATGACTTCGATGAACTCTTTGATGAATATCATGTTTTCATCAACCATCTAGCCTATATTAAACCTTTTGACTTCAACATGAATAGTGGCTTTTCCAAAAATGAAAACTAACTAAAAGCGACAAAAAACCATTGGAAATCACGAACTTAGCATTTTCAAATTTTGTTGCTTTTTCATGGTTAGTTGCCAATTGTGTGAGTTTGTGTATTCTGAAAACGGTTGTGACATCGATGAACGCTTTGATAAATATAATGTTTTCAACACCCATCTAGCTTATATTAACCATCTAGACTTCAAAACGGATAGTGGTTTTGCAAAAATGAAAACTACCTAAAAGTGTCTAAACTCGACTGGAAATCAGTAAATAAGCATTTTCAAGTTTTGTTGCTTTTTCATGGTTATTTGCCAAATTTTGTGAGTTTGTGTATTCTGAAAACGCTTGTGACTTTGATGAACGCTTTGATAAATATAATGTTTTCAACACCCATTAACCACCTAGACTTCAAAACGGATAGTGGTTTTGCATAAATGAAGACTACCTAAAAGGGTCTAAAATCGACTGGAAATCACGAAATTAGCATTTTCAACTTTTCATGGTTATTTTCAAAATTTTGTGAGATTTAGTTTTGTGAAAATGGTTATGACTTCGATGAACTCTTTGATGAATATAATGTTTTCAACACCCATCTAGCTTATATTAGATTGGAAAACAGGAAATTAGCATTTTCAAATTTTGTTGCTTTTTCATGGTTAGGTGCCAATTGTGTGAGTTTGTGTATTCTGAAAACGCTTGTGACTTTGATGAACTCTTTGATAAATATAATGTTTTCAATACCCATCTAGCTTATATTAACCATCTAGACTTCAAAACGAATAGTGGTTTTGCAAAATGAAAGCTACCTAAAAGGGTCTAAAATTGTCAAAATACGGCTGGAAATCACGAAATTAGCATTTTCAACTTTTCTTGGTTTTTCATGGTAATTTTCAATGGTTGTGACAAAAAACCATTGGAAATCCATTGGAAATCACGAACTTAGCATTTTCAAATTTTGTTGCTTTGTCATGGTTATTTGCAAAATTTTGTGAGTTTGTGTATTCTGAAAACGGTTTTGACTTTGATGAACTCTTTGATAAATATAATGTTTTCAACACCCATCTAGCTTATATTAACCATCTAGACTTCAAAACGAATAGTGGTTTTGCAAAAATGAAAACTACCTTAAAGTGTCTAAAATCGACTGTAAACCACGAAATAAACATTTTAAAGTTTTGTCGGTTTTTCATGGATATTTGCCAAATTTTGTTAGTTTGTGTTTTCTGAAAACTCTTGTGACTTCGATGAACACTTTGATAAATATAATGTTTTCAACACCCATCTAGCTTATATTAACCATCTAATCTTTAATATGAATAGTGGTTTTGCAAATATGAAAACTATCTAAAAGTGTCAAAAACGGCTGGAAATCACGAAATTAGCATTTTCAACTTTTCTTGGTTTTTCATGGTTATTTTCAAAATTTTGTGAAATTCAATAATGTTTTCAACACCCATCTAGCTTATATTAACCATCTAGACTTTAATATGAATATTGGTTTTGCAAAAATGAAAACTATCTAAAAGTGTCAAAAAACGACTGGAAATCACGAAATAACCATATTCAAGTTTTGTTGCATTTTCATGGTTATTTACCAAATTTTGTGAGTTTGTGTATTCTGAAAACGCTTGTGACTTCGATGAACTCCTGGATGAATATAATGTTTTCAACACCCATCTAGCTTATATTAACCATCTAGACTTCAAAACGAATAGTGGTTTTGCAAAAATGAAAACTACCTAAAAGTGTCTAAAATCGACAGGAAATCAGTAAATAAGCATTTTCAAGTTTTGTTGCTTTTTCATGCTTATTTGCTAAATTTTGTGAGTTTGTGTATTCTGAAAACGGTTTTGACTTTGATGAACGCTTTGATAAATATAATGTTTTCAACACCCATCTAGCTTATATTAACCATCTAGACTTCAATATGAATAGTGGTTTTGCAAAAATGAAAACTATCTAAAAGTGTCAAAAAACGACTGGAAATCACAAAATTAGCATTTTCAACTTTTCTTGATTTTTCATGGTAATTTTCAAAATTTTGTGAGTTTCAGTTTCGTGAAAATGGTTATGACTTCGATGAACTCTTTGATGAATATCATGTTTTCATGAATCATCTAGCCAATATTAACCCTTACGACTTCAACATAAATAGTGGCTTTTCCAAAAATGAAAACTAACTAAAAGTGTCTAAAATCGACTGGATATCAGGAAATAAGCATTTTCAAGTTTTCTTGCTTTTTCATGGTTATTTGCCAAATTTTGTGAGTTTGTGTATTCTGAAAACGCTTGTGATTTCGATGAACTCCTGGATAAATATAATGTTATCAACACCCATCTAGCTTATATTAACCATCTAGACTTCAATATGAATAGTGGTTTTGCAAAAATGAAAACTACCTAAAAGTGTCAAAAAACGACTGGAAATCACGAAAATAGCATTTTCAACTTTTCTTGGTTTTTATGGTTATTTTCAAAATTGTGTGAGTTTCAGTTTTGTGAAAATGGTTGTGAGTTCCGAGAACTCTTTGATAAAGATCCCGTTTTCATCAACCATCTCGCCTATATTAACCCAATAGACTTCACTATGAATAGTGGCTTTGCAAAAATGAAAACTATCTAAAAGTGTCAAAAAACGACTGGAAATCACAAAATTAGCATTTTCAAATTTTATTGGTTTTTCATGGTTAGTTGCCAAATTGTGTGAGTTTGTGTATTCTGAAAACGGTTGTGACTTCGATGAACGCTTTGATAAATATAATGTTTTCAGCAAACATCTATCTTATATTAATCATCTAGACATTAATATGAATAGTGGTTTTGCAAAAATGAAAACTATCTAAAAGTGTCTAAAATCGACTGGAAATCAGGAAATAAGCATTTTCAAGTTTTGTTGCTTTTTCATGGTTATTTGCCAAATTTTGTTTGTGAGTTTGTGTATTCTGAAAACTGTTTTGAGTTTGATGAACGCTTTGATAAATATAATGTTTTCAACACCCATCTAGCTTATATTAACCATCTAGACTTCAAAACGAATAGTGGTATTGCAAAAATGAAAACTACCTAAAAGGGTCTAAAATCGACTGTAGACCACGAAATAAACATTTTAAAGTTTTGTCGGTTTTTCATGGATATTTGCCAAATTTTGTTAGTTTGTGTTTTCTGAAAACTCTTGTGACTTCGATGAACACTTTGATAAATATAATGTTTTCAACACGCATCTAGCTTATATGAACCATCTAGTCTTTAATATGAATAGTGGTTTTGCAAATATGAAAACTATCTAAAAGTGTCAAAAACGGCTGGAAATCACGAAATTAGCATTTTCAACTTTTCTTGGTTTTTCATGGTTATTTTCAAAATTTTGTGAAATTCAATAATGTTTTCAACACCCATCTAGCTTATATTAACCATCTAGACTTTAATATGAATATTGGTTTTGCAAAAATGAAAACTATCTAAAAGTGTCAAAAAACGACTGGAAATCACGAAATAACCATATTCAAGTTTTGTTGCATTTTCATGGTTAATTGCCAAATTTTGTGAGTTTGTGTATTCTGAAAACGCTTGTGACTTCGATGAACTCCTGGATAAATATAATGTTTTCAACACCCATCTAGCTTATATTAACCATCTAGACTTCAAAACGAATAATGGTTTTGCAAAAATGAAAACTACCTAAAATCGACTGGAAATCAGTAAATAAGCATTTTCAAGTTTTGTTGCTTTTTCATGGTTATTTGCCAAATTTTGTTAGTTTGTGTTTTCTGAAAACTCTTGTTACTTCGATGAAGACTTTGATAAATATAATGTTTTCAACACCCAACTAGCTTATATTAACCATCTAGACTTTAATATGAATAGTGGTTTTGCAAAAATGAAAACTATCTAAAAGTGTCAAAAAACGGCTGGAAATCACGAAATTAGCATTTTCAACTTTTCTTGGTTTTTCATGGTAATTTTCAAAATTTTGTGAGTTTCAGTTTTGTGAAAATGGTTATGTCTTCGATGAACTCTTTGATGAATATCATGTTTTCATGAACCATCTAGCCAATATTAACCCTTTCGACTTCAACATGAATAGTGGCTTTTCCAAAAATGAAAACTACCTAAAAGGGTCTAAAATCGACTGTAGACCACGAAATAAACATTTTAAAGTTTTGTCGGTTTTTCATGGATATTTGCCAAATTTTGTTAGTTTGTGTTTTCTGAAAACTCTTGTGACTTCGATGAACACTTTGATAAATATAATGTTTTCAACACGCATCTAGCTTATATGAACCATCTAGTCTTTAATATGAATAGTGGTTTTGCAAATATGAAAACTATCTAAAAGTGTCAAAAACGGCTGGAAATCACGAAATTAGCATTTTCAACTTTTCTTGGTTTTTCATGGTTATTTTCAAAATTTTGTGAAATTCAATAATGTTTTCAACACCCATCTAGCTTATATTAACCATCTAGACTTTAATATGAATATTGGTTTTGCAAAAATGAAAACTATCTAAAAGTGTCAAAAAACGACTGGAAATCACGAAATAACCATATTCAAGTTTTGTTGCATTTTCATGGTTAATTGCCAAATTTTGTGAGTTTGTGTATTCTGAAAACGCTTGTGACTTCGATGAACTCCTGGATAAATATAATGTTTTCAACACCCATCTAGCTTATATTAACCATCTAGACTTCAAAACGAATAATGGTTTTGCAAAAATGAAAACTACAAAAAAGTGTCTAAAATCGACTGGAAATCAGTAAATAAGCATTTTCAAGTTTTGTTGCTTTTTCATGGTTATTTGCCAAATTTTGTTAGTTTGTGTTTTCTGAAAACTCTTGTTACTTCGATGAACACTTTGATAAATATAATGTTTTCAACACCCAACTAGCTTATATTAACCATCTAGACTTTAATATGAATAGTGGTTTTGCAAAAATGAAAACTATCTAAAAGTGTCAAAAAACGGCTGGAAATCACGAAATTAGCATTTTCAACTTTTCTTGGTTTTTCATGGTAATTTTCAAAATTTTGTGAGTTTCAGTTTTGTGAAAATGGTTATGTCTTCGATGAACTCTTTGATGAATATCATGTTTTCATGAACCATCTAGCCAATATTAACCCTTTCGACTTCAACATGAATAGTGGCTTTTCCAAAAATAAAATCTACCTAAAAGTGTCTAAAATCGACTGGAAATCAGGAAATAAGCATTTTCAAGTTTTGTTGCTTTTTCATGGTTATTTGCTAAATTTTGTGAGTTTGTGTATTCTGAAAACGGTTTTGACTTTGATGAACGCTTTGATAAATATAATGTTTTCAACACCCATCTAGCTTATATTAACCATCTAGACTTCAATATGAATAGTGGTTTTGCAAAAATGAAAACTATCTAAAAGTGTCAAAAAACGACTGAAATTGAGGAAATAACCATTTTCAAGTTTTGTTGCTTTTTCATGGTTATTTGTCAAATTTTGTGAGTTTGTGTTTTCTGAAAACGCTTGTGACTTCGATGAACTCCTGGATAAATATAATGTTTTCAACACCCAACTAGCTTATATTAACGATCTAGACTTTAATATGAATAGTGGTTTTGCAAAAATGAAAACTATCTAAAAGTCTCAAAAAACGACTGGAAATCACGAAATTAGCATTTTCAAATTTTATTGCTTTTTCATGGTTAGTTGCCAAATTGTGTGTTTGTGTATTCTGAAAACGGTTGTGACTTCGATGAACGCTTTGATAAATATAATGTTTTCAGCAAACATCTAGCTTATATTAATCATCTAGACATTAATATGAACAGTGGTTTTGCAAAAATGAAAACTATCTAAAAGTGTCTAAAATCGACTGGAAATCATGAAATAACCATATTCAAGTTTTGTTGCTTTTTCATGGATATTTGCCAAATTTTGTTAGTTTGTGTTTTCTGAAAACTCTTGTGACTTCGATGAACACTTTGATAAATATAATGTTTTCAACACCCATCTAGCTTATATTAACCATCTAGTCTTTAATATGAATAGTGGTTTTGCAAATATGAAAACTATCTAAAAGTGTCAAAAACGGCTGGAAATCACGAAATTAGCATTTTCAACTTTTCTTGGTTTTTCATGGTTATTTTCAAAATTTTGTGAAATTCAATAATGTTTTCAACACCCATCTAGCTTATATTAACCATCTAGACTTTAATATGAATATTGATTTTGCAAAAATGAAAACTACCTAAAAGTGTCAAAAAACGACTGGAAATCACGAAATAACCATATTCAAGTTTTGTTGCATTTTCATGGTTATTTGCCAAATTTTGTGAGTTTGTGTATTCTGAAAACGCTTGTGACTTCGATGAACTCCTGGATAAATATAATGTTTTCAACACCCATCTAGCTTATATTAACCATCTAGACTTCAAAACGAATAGTGGTTTTGCAAAAATGAAAACTAACTAAAAGTGTCTAAAATCGACTGGAAATCAGTAAATAAACATTTTCAAGTTTTGTTGCTTTTTCATGGTTATTTGCCAAATTTTGTTAGTTTGTGTATTCTGAAAACGGTTTAGACATTGATGAACGCTTTGATAAATATAATGTTTTCAACGACCATCTAGACTTCAATATGAATAGTGGTTTTGCAAAAATGAAAACTACATAAAAGTGTCTAAAATCGACTGTAAACCACGAAATAAATATTTTTGAGTTTGGTCGGTTTTTCATGGTTATTTGCCAAATTTTGTTAGTTTGTGTTTTCTGAAAACTCTTGTTACTTCGATGAACACTTTGATAAATATAATGTTTTCAACACCTATCTAGCTTATATTAACCATCTAGACTTTAATATGAATAGTGGTTTTGCAAAAATGAAAACTATTTAAAAGTGTCAAAAAACGGCTGGAAATCACGAAATTAGCATTTTCAACTTTTCTTGGTTTTTCATGGTAATTTTCAAAATTTTGTGAGTTTCAGTTTTGTGAAAATGGTTATGTCTTCGATGAACTCTTTGATAAATATCATGCTTTCATGAACCATCTAGCCAATATTAACCCTTTCGACTTCAACATGAATAGTGGCTTTTCCAAAAATAAAATCTACCTAAAAGTGTCTAAAATCGACTGGAAATCAGGAAATAAGCATTTTTGACACTTTTAGATATTCATATTAAAGTCTAGATAGTTCATATAAGCTAGATGGTTGTTGAAAACATTATATTTATCAAAGCGTTCATCAAAGTCAAAACCGTTTTCAGAATACACAAACTCACAAAATTTGGCAAATATCCATGAAAAAGCAACAAAACTTGAAAATGCTTATTTCCTGATTTCCAGTCGGTTTTAGACACTTTTAGGTAGTTTTCATTTTTGCAAAACCTCTATTCGTTTTGAAGTCTAGATGGTTAATATAAGCTAGATGGGTGTTGAAAACATTATATTTATCAAAGCGTTCATCGAAGTCACAACCGTTTTCAGGATACACAAACTCACACAATTTGGCAACTAACCATGAAAAAGCAACAAAACTTGAAAATGTTTATTTACTGATTTCCACTCGATTTTAGACACTTTTAGTTAGTTTTCATTTTTGGAAAAGCCATTATTCATGTTGAAGTCGAAAGGGTTAATATTGGCTAGATGGTTCATGAAAACATCATATTCATCAAAGAGTTCATCGAAGTCATAACCATTTTCACAAAACTGAAACTCACAAAATTTTGAAAATTACCATGAAAAACCAAGAGAAGTAGAAAATTCTAATTTCGTGATTTCCAGTCGTTTTTTGACACTTTTAGATAGTTTTCATTTTTGCAAAACCACTATTCATATTAAAGTCTAGATGGTTAATATAAGCTAGATGGGTGTTGAAAACATTATATTTATCCAGGAGTTCATCGAAGTCACAAGCGTTTTCAGAAAACACAAACTCACAAAATTTGACAAATAACCATGAAAAAGCAACAAAACTTGAAAATGGTTATTTCCTGAATTTCAGTCGTTTTTTGACACTTTTAGATAGTTTTCATTTTTGCAAAACCACTATTCATATTGAAGTCTAGATGGTTAATATAAGCTAGATGGGTGTTGAAAACATTATATTTATCAAAGCGTTCATCAAACTCAACACAGTTTTCAGAATACACAAACTCACAAACAAAATTTGGCAAATAACCATGAAAAAGCAACAAAACTTGAATATGGTTATTTCCTGATTTCCAGTCGATTTTAGACACTTTTAGATAGTCACAACCGTTTTCAGAATACACAAACTCACACAATTTGGCAACTAACCATGAAAAAGCAACAAAACTTGAAAATGTTTATTTCCTGATTTCCACTCGATTTTAGACACTTTTAGTTAGTTTTCATTTTTGGAAAAGCCATTATTCATGTTGAAGTCGAAAGGGTTAATATTGGCTAGATGGTTCATGAAAACATCATATTCATCAAAGAGTTCATCGAAGTCATAACCATTTTCACAAAACTGAAACTCACAAAATTTTGAAAATTACCATGAAAAACCAAGAAAAGTAGAAAATTCTAATTTCGTGATTTCCAGTCGTTTTTTGACACTTTTAGATAGTTTTCATTTTTGCAAAACCACTATTCATATTAAAGTCTAGATGGTTAATATAAGCTAGATGGGTGTTGAAAACATTATATTTATCCAGGAGTTCATCGAAGTCACAAGCGTTTTCAGAAAACACAAACTCACAAAATTTGACAAATAACCATGAAAAAGCAACAAAACTTGAAAATGGTTATTTCCTGAATTTCAGTCGTTTTTTGACACTTTTAGATAGTTTTCATTTTTGCAAAACCACTATTCATATTGAAGTCTAGATGGTTAATATAAGCTAGATGGGTGTTGAAAACATTATATTTATCAAAGCGTTCATCAAACTCAACACAGTTTTCAGAATACACAAACTCACAAACAAAATTTGGCAAATAACCATGAAAAAGCAACAAAACTTGAATATGGTTATTTCCTGATTTCCAGTCGATTTTAGACACTTTTAGATAGTCACAACCGTTTTCAGAATACACAAACTCACACAATTTGGCAACTAACCATGAAAAAGCAATAAAATTTGAAAATGCTAATCTTGTGATTTCCAGTCGTTTTTTGACACTTTTAGATAGATTTCATTTTTGCAAAGCCACTATTCATAGTGAAGTCTATTGGGTTAATATAGGCTAGATGGTTGATGAAAACGGGATATTTATCAAAGAGTTCTCGGAACTCACAACCATTTTCACAAAACTGAAACTAACACAATTTTGAAAATAACCATAAAAACCAAGAAAAGTTGAAATTGCTAATTTCGTGATTTCCAGTCGTTTTTTGACACTTTTAGGTAGTTTTCATTTTTGCAAAACCACTATTCATATTGAAGTCTAGATGGTTAATATAAGCTAGATGGGTGTTGATAACATTATATTTATCCAGGAGTTCATCGAAATCACAAGCGTTTTCAGAATACACAAACTATCTAGACTTTAATATGAATATCTAAAAGTGTCAAAAATCGACTGGAAATCACGAAATTAGCATTTTCAACTTTTCTTGGTTTTTCATGGTAATTTTCAAAACTTTGTGAGTTTCAGTTTTGTGAAATTGGTTATGACTTCGATGAACTCTTTGATGAATATCATGTTTTCATGAACCATCTAGCCAATATTAACCCTTTCGACTTCAACATGAATAGTGTCTTTTCCAAAAATGAAAACTACCTAAAAGTGTCTAAAATTGACTGGAAATCAGGAAATAACCATTTTCAAGTTTTGTTGCTATTTCATGGTTATTTGCCAAATTTTGTGAGTTTCAGTCTTGTGAAAATGGTCATGACTTCGATGAACTCTTTGATGAATATCATGTTTTCATCAACCATCTAGCCAATATTAACCCTTTTGACATCAACATGAATAGTCGCTTTTCCAAAAATGAAAACTAACTAAAAGTGACAAAAAACGACTGGAAATCACGAAATTAGCATTTTCAAATTTTGTTGCTTTTTCATGGTTAGTTGCCAAATTGTGTGAGTTTGTGTATTCTGAAAACGGTTGTGACTTCGATGAACGCTTTGATAAATATAATGTTTACAACACCCATCTAGCTTATATTAACCATCTAGACTTCAAAACGAATAGTGGTTTTGCAAAATGAAAACTACCTAAAACGTCTAAAATCGACTGGTAATCAGGAAATAAGCACTTTCAAGTTTTGTTGCTTTTTCATGGTTATTTGCCAAATTTTGTAATTTTATGTCTTCTGAAAACGGTTTTGACTTCGATGAACTTCTGGATAAATATAATGTTTTCAACACCCATCTAGCTTATCTTAACCATCTAGACTTCAAAACGAATAGTGTTTTTGCAAAAATGAAAACTACCTAAAAGTGTCTAAAATCGACTGTAAACCACGAAATAAACATTTTTAAGTTTTGTCGGTTTTTCATGGTTATTTTCAAAATTTTGTGAGTTTCAGTTTCGTGAAAATGGTTATGACTTCGATGAACTCTTTGATGAATATCATGTTTTCATGAACCATCTAGCCAATATTAACCCTTTCGACTTCAACATGAATAGTGGATTTTCCAAAAATGAAAACTAACTAAAAGTGTCTAAAATCGACTGGAAATCAGGAAATAAGCATTTTCAAGTTTTCTTGTTTTTTCATGGTTATTTGCCAAATTTTGTGAGTTTGTGTATTCTGAAAACGCTTGTGAATTCGATGAACTCCTGGATAAATATAATGTTTTCAACACCCATCTAGCTTATATTAACCATCTAGACTTCAATATGAATAGTGACAAAAAACTAAAAGTGACAAAAAACGACTGGAAATCACGAAATTAGCATTTTCAAATTTTGTTGCTTTTTCATGGTTATTTGCCAAATTTTGTGAGTTTGTGTATTCTGAAAACGGTTTTGACTTTGATGAACGCTTTGATAAATATAATGTTTTCAACACCCAAAGCTTTGATAAATATTATGTTTTCAACACCCATCTAGCTTATATTAACAATCTAGACTTCAATATGAATAGTGGTTTTGCAAAAATTAAAACTACCTAAAAGTGTCTAAAATCGACTGGAAATCAACAAATAGCATTTTCAACTTTTCTTGGTTTTTCATGGTTATTTTCCAAATTGTGTGAGTTTCAGCTTTGTGAAAATGGTTGTGAGTTCCGAGAACTCTTTGATAAATATCACGTTTTCATTAACCATCTAGCCTATATTAACCCAATAAACTTCACTATGAATAGTGGTTTTGCAAAAATGAAAACTACCTAAAAGTTTCTAAAATCACTGGAAATCGGGAAATAACCATTTTCAAGTTTTGTTGCTTTTTCATGGTTATTTGCCAAATTTTGTGAGTTTTTGTTTTCTGTAAACGGTTGTGACTTCGATGAACGCTTTGATAAATATAATGTTTTCAGCAAACATCTAACTTATATTAACCATCTAGATTTCAAAATGAATAGTGGTTTCGCAAAAATGAAAACTCTCTAAAAGTGTCTAAAATCGACTGGAAATCAGGAAATAAACATTTTCAAGTTTTTTTGCTTTTTCATGGTAATTTGCAAAATTTTGTGATTTAATTTCTCTGAAAACGCTTGTGACTTCGATGAACTCTTTGATAAATATGTTTTCAACACCCATCTAGCTTACATTAACCATCTAGACTATAAAATGAATAGTGGTTATGCAAAAATGAAAACTATCTGAAAGTGTCTAAAATCGACTGTAAGTCACGAAATAAGCATTTTCAAGTTTTGTCGTTTTTTCTTGGCTATTTGCAAAATTTTGTAAGTTTGTGTTTTCTGAAAACGGTTTTGACTTTGATGAACGCTTTGATAAATATAATGTTTTCAACACCCAACGCTTTGATAAATATAATGTTTTCAACATCCATGTAGCTTATATTAACCATCTAGACTTCAATATGGATAGTGGTTTTGCAAAAATGAAAACTACTTAAAATGTCTAAAATCGACTGGAAATCAGGAAATAAGCATTTTCAAGTTTTGTTGCTTTTTCATGGTTATTTGCCAAATTTTGTGAGTTTGTGTATTCTGAAAACGGTTTTGGCTTTGATGAACGCTTTGATAAATATAATATTTTCAACATCCATGTAGCTTATATTAATCATCTAGACTTTAATATGAATAGTGGTTTTGCAAAAATGAAAACTACCTAAAAGTGTCTAAAATCGACTGGAAATCAGGAAATAAGCATTTTCAAGTTTTGTCGTTTTTTCTTGGTTATTTGCAAAATTTTGTAAGTTTGTGTTTTCTGAAAACGGTTTTGACTTTGATGAACGCTTTGATAAATATAATGTTTTCAACACCCAACGCTTTGATAAATATAATGTTTTCAACACCCATCTAGCTTATATTAACCATCTAGACTTCAATATGAATAATGGTTTTGCAAAAATGAAAACTACCTAAAACGTCTAAAATCGACTGGAAATCAGGAAATAAGCATTTTCAAGTTTAGTTGCTTTTTCATGGTTATTTGCTAAATTTTGTGAGTTTGTGTATTCTGAAAACGGTTTTGGCTTTGATGAACGCGTTGATAAATATAATGTTTTCAACACCCATCTAGCTTATATTAACCATCTAGACTTCAAAACGAATAGTGGTTTTGCAAAAGTGAAAACTACCTAAAAGTGTCTAAAATCGACTGGAAATCAGGAAATAAGCATTTTCAAGTTTTGTTGCTTTTTCATGGTTATTTGCTAAATTTTGTGAGTTTGTGTATTCTGAAAACGCTCGTGACTTCGATGAACTTCTGGATAAATACAATGTTTTCAATACCCATCTAGCTTATATTAACCATCTAGACTTGAATATGAATAGTGCTTTTGCAAAAATGAAAACTATCTAAAAGTGTCAAACATCGACTGGAAATCACGAAATTAGCATTTTCAACTTTTCTTGGTTTTTCATGGTTATTTTCAAAATTTTGTGAGTTTCAGTTTTGTGAAAATGGTTATGACTTCGATGAACTCTTTGATGAATATCATGTTTTCATGAACCATCTAGCCAATATTAACCCTTTCGACTTCAACATGAATAGTGTCTTTTCCAAAAATGAAAACTACATAAAAGTGTCTAAAATTGACTGGAAATCAGGAAATAACCATTTTCAAGTTTTGTTGCTATTTCATGGTTATTTGCCAAATTTTGTGAGTTTCAGTCTTGTGAAAATGGTTATGAGTTCGATGAACTCTTTGAGGAATATCATGTTTTCATCAACCATCTAGCCAATAATAACCCTTTTGGCTTCAACATGAATAGTCGCTTTTCCAAAAATGAAAACTAACTAAAAGTGACAAAAAACGACTGGAAATCACGAAATTAGCATTTTCAAATTTTGTTGCTTTTTCATGGTTAGTTGCCAAATTGTGTGAGTTTGTGTATTCTGAAAACGGTTGTGACTTCGATGAACGCTTTGATAAATATAATGTTTTCAACACCCATCTAGCTTATATTAACCATCTAGTCTTCAAAACGAATAGTGGTTTTGCAAAAATGAAAACTACCTAAAACGTCTAAAATCGACTGGTAATCAGGAAATAAGCACTTTCAAGTTTTGTTGCTTTTTCATGGTTATTTGCCAAATTTTGTAATTTTGTGTCTTCTGAAAACGGTTTTGACTTCGATGAACTTCTGGATAAATATAATGTTTTCAACACCCATCTAGCTTATCTTAACCATCTAGACTTCAAAACGAATAGTGTTTTTGCAAAAATGAAAACTACCTAAAAGTGTCTAAAATCGACTGTAAACCACGAAATAAACATTTTTAAGTTTTGTCGGTTTTTCATGGTTATTTTCAAAATTTTGTGAGTTTCAGTTTTGTGAAAATGGTTATGACTTCGATGAACTCTTTGATGAATATCATGTTTTCATGAACCATCTAGCCAATATTAACCCTTTCGACTTCAACATGAATAGTGGCTTTTCCAAAAATGAAAACTAACTAAAAGTGTCTAAAATCGACTGGAAATCAGGAAATAAGCATTTTCAAGTTTTGTTGCTTTTTCATGGTTATTTGCCAAATTTTGTGAGTTTGTGTATTCTGAAAACGCTTGTGAATTCGATGAACTCCTGGATAAATATAATGTTTTCAACACCAATCTAGCTTATATTAACCATCTAGACTTCAATATGAATAGTGACAAAAAACTAAAAGTGACAAAAAACTAAAAGTGACAAAAAACGACTGGAAATCACGAAATTAGCATTTTCAAATTTTGTTGCTTTTTCATGGTTATTTGCCAAATTTTGTGAGTTTGTGTATTCTGAAAACGGTTTTGACTTTGATGAACGCTTTGATAAATATAATGTTTTCAACACCCAAAGCTTTGATAAATATTATGTTTTCAACACCCATCTAGCTTATATTAACAATCTAGACTTCAATATGAATAGTGGTTTTGCAAAAATTAAAACTACCTAAAAGTGTCTAAAATCGACTGGAAATCAACAAATAGCATTTTCAACTTTTCTTGGTTTTTCATGGTTATTTTCCAAATTGTGTGAGTTTCAGCTTTGTGAAAATGGTTGTGAGTTCCGAGAACTCTTTGATAAATATCACGTTTTCATTAACCATCTAGCCTATATTAACCCAATAAACTTCACTATGAATAGTGGTTTTGCAAAAATGAAAACTACCTAAAAGTTTCTAAAATCACTGGAAATCGGGAAATAACCATTTTCAAGTTTTGTTGCTTTTTCATGGTTATTTGCCAAATTTTGTGAGTTTTTGTTTTCTGTAAACGGTTGTGACTTCGATGAACGCTTTGATAAATATAATGTTTTCAGCAAACATCTAACTTATATTAACCATCTAGATTTCAAAATGAATAGTGGTTTCGCAAAAATGAAAACTCTCTAAAAGTGTCTAAAATCGACTGGAAATCAGGAAATAAACATTTTCAAGTTTTTTTGCTTTTTCATGGTAATTTGCAAAATTTTGTGATTTAATTTCTCTGAAAACGCTTGTGACTTCGATGAACTCTTTGATAAATATGTTTTCAACACCCATCTAGCTTACATTAACCATCTAGACTATAAAATGAATAGTGGTTATGCAAAAATGAAAACTATCTGAAAGTGTCTAAAATCGACTGTAAGTCACGAAATAAGCATTTTCAAGTTTTGTCGTTTTTTCTTGGCTATTTGCAAAATTTTGTAAGTTTGTGTTTTCTGAAAACGGTTTTGACTTTGATGAACGCTTTGATAAATATAATGTTTTCAACACCCAACGCTTTGATAAATATAATGTTTTCAACATCCATGTAGCTTATATTAACCATCTAGACTTCAATATGGATAGTGGTTTTGCAAAAATGAAAACTACTTAAAATGTCTAAAATCGACTGGAAATCAGGAAATAAGCATTTTCAAGTTTTGTTGCTTTTTCATGGTTATTTGCCAAATTTTGTGAGTTTGTGTATTCTGAAAACGGTTTTGGCTTTGATGAACGCTTTGATAAATATAATATTTTCAACATCCATGTAGCTTATATTAATCATCTAGACTTTAATATGAATAGTGGTTTTGCAAAAATGAAAACTACCTAAAAGTGTCTAAAATCGACTGGAAATCAGGAAATAAGCATTTTCAAGTTTTGTCGTTTTTTCTTGGTTATTTGCAAAATTTTGTAAGTTTGTGTTTTCTGAAAACGGTTTTGACTTTGATGAACGCTTTGATAAATATAATGTTTTCAACACCCAACGCTTTGATAAATATAATGTTTTCAACACCCATCTAGCTTATATTAACCATCTAGACTTCAATATGAATAATGGTTTTGCAAAAATGAAAACTACCTAAAACGTCTAAAATCGACTGGAAATCAGGAAATAAGCATTTTCAAGTTTAGTTGCTTTTTCATGGTTATTTGCTAAATTTTGTGAGTTTGTGTATTCTGAAAACGGTTTTGGCTTTGATGAACGCGTTGATAAATATAATGTTTTCAACACCCATCTAGCTTATATTAACCATCTAGACTTCAAAACGAATAGTGGTTTTGCAAAAGTGAAAACTACCTAAAAGTGTCTAAAATCGACTGGAAATCAGGAAATAAGCATTTTCAAGTTTTGTTGCTTTTTCATGGTTATTTGCTAAATTTTGTGAGTTTGTGTATTCTGAAAACGCTCGTGACTTCGATGAACTTCTGGATAAATACAATGTTTTCAATACCCATCTAGCTTATATTAACCATCTAGACTTGAATATGAATAGTGCTTTTGCAAAAATGAAAACTATCTAAAAGTGTCAAACATCGACTGGAAATCACGAAATTAGCATTTTCAACTTTTCTTGGTTTTTCATGGTTATTTTCAAAATTTTGTGAGTTTCAGTTTTGTGAAAATGGTTATGACTTCGATGAACTCTTTGATGAATATCATGTTTTCATGAACCATCTAGCCAATATTAACCCTTTCGACTTCAACATGAATAGTGTCTTTTCCAAAAATGAAAACTACATAAAAGTGTCTAAAATTGACTGGAAATCAGGAAATAACCATTTTCAAGTTTTGTTGCTATTTCATGGTTATTTGCCAAATTTTGTGAGTTTCAGTCTTGTGAAAATGGTTATGAGTTCGATGAACTCTTTGATGAATATCATGTTTTCATCAACCATCTAGCCAATAATAACCCTTTTGGCTTCAACATGAATAGTCGCTTTTCCAAAAATGAAAACTAACTAAAAGTGACAAAAAACGACTGGAAATCACGAAATTAGCATTTTCAAATTTTGTTGCTTTTTCATGGTTAGTTGCCAAATTGTGTGAGTTTGTGTATTCTGAAAACGGTTGTGACTTCGATGAACGCTTTGATAAATATAATGTTTTCAACACCCATCTAGCTTATATTAACCATCTAGTCTTCAAAACGAATAGTGGTTTTGCAAAAATGAAGACTACCTAAAACGTCTAAAATCGACTGGTAATCAGGAAATAAGCACTTTCAAGTTTTGTTGCTTTTTCATGGTTATTTGCCAAATTTTGTAATTTTGTGTCTTCTGAAAACGGTTTTGACTTCGATGAACTTCTGGATAAATATAATGTTTTCAACACCCATCTAGCTTATCTTAACCATCTAGACTTCAAAACGAATAGTGTTTTTGCAAAAATGAAAACTACCTAAAAGTGTCTAAAATCGACTGTAAACCACGAAATAAACATTTTTAAGTTTTGTCGGTTTTTCATGGTTATTTTCAAAATTTTGTGAGTTTCAGTTTTGTGAAAATGGTTATGACTTCGATGAACTCTTTGATGAATATCATGTTTTCATGAACCATCTAGCCAATATTAACCCTTTCGACTTCAACATGAATAGTGGCTTTTCCAAAAATGAAAACTAACTAAAAGTGTCTAAAATCGACTGGAAATCAGGAAATAAGCATTTTCAAGTTTTGTTGCTTTTTCATGGTTATTTGCCAAATTTTGTGAGTTTGTGTATTCTGAAAACGCTTGTGAATTCGATGAACTCCTGGATAAATATAATGTTTTCAACACCAATCTAGCTTATATTAACCATCTAGACTTCAATATGAATAGTGACAAAAAACTAAAAGTGACAAAAAACTAAAAGTGACAAAAAACGACTGGAAATCACGAAATTAGCATTTTCAAATTTTGTTGCTTTTTCATGGTTATTTGCCAAATTTTGTGAGTTTGTGTATTCTGAAAACGGTTTTGACTTTGATGAACGCTTTGATAAATATAATGTTTTCAACACCCAAAGCTTTGATAAATATTATGTTTTCAACACCCATCTAGCTTATATTAACAATCTAGACTTCAATATGAATAGTGGTTTTGCAAAAATTAAAACTACCTAAAAGTGTCTAAAATCGACTGGAAATCAACAAATAGCATTTTCAACTTTTCTTGGTTTTTCATGGTTATTTTCCAAATTGTGTGAGTTTCAGCTTTGTGAAAATGGTTGTGAGTTCCGAGAACTCTTTGATAAATATCACGTTTTCATTAACCATCTAGCCTATATTAACCCAATAAACTTCACTATGAATAGTGGTTTTGCAAAAATGAAAACTACCTAAAAGTTTCTAAAATCACTGGAAATCGGGAAATAACCATTTTCAAGTTTTGTTGCTTTTTCATGGTTATTTGCCAAATTTTGTGAGTTTTTGTTTTCTGTAAACGGTTGTGACTTCGATGAACGCTTTGATAAATATAATGTTTTCAGCAAACATCTAACTTATATTAACCATCTAGATTTCAAAATGAATAGTGGTTTCGCAAAAATGAAAACTCTCTAAAAGTGTCTAAAATCGACTGGAAATCAGGAAATAAACATTTTCAAGTTTTTTTGCTTTTTCATGGTAATTTGCAAAATTTTGTGATTTAATTTCTCTGAAAACGCTTGTGACTTCGATGAACTCTTTGATAAATATGTTTTCAACACCCATCTAGCTTACATTAACCATCTAGACTATAAAATGAATAGTGGTTATGCAAAAATGAAAACTATCTGAAAGTGTCTAAAATCGACTGTAAGTCACGAAATAAGCATTTTCAAGTTTTGTCGTTTTTTCTTGGCTATTTGCAAAATTTTGTAAGTTTGTGTTTTCTGAAAACGGTTTTGACTTTGATGAACGCTTTGATAAATATAATGTTTTCAACACCCAACGCTTTGATAAATATAATGTTTTCAACATCCATGTAGCTTATATTAACCATCTAGACTTCAATATGGATAGTGGTTTTGCAAAAATGAAAACTACTTAAAATGTCTAAAATCGACTGGAAATCAGGAAATAAGCATTTTCAAGTTTTGTTGCTTTTTCATGGTTATTTGCCAAATTTTGTGAGTTTGTGTATTCTGAAAACGGTTTTGGCTTTGATGAACGCTTTGATAAATATAATATTTTCAACATCCATGTAGCTTATATTAATCATCTAGACTTTAATATGAATAGTGGTTTTGCAAAAATGAAAACTACCTAAAAGTGTCTAAAATCGACTGGAAATCAGGAAATAAGCATTTTCAAGTTTTGTCGTTTTTTCTTGGTTATTTGCAAAATTTTGTAAGTTTGTGTTTTCTGAAAACGGTTTTGACTTTGATGAACGCTTTGATAAATATAATGTTTTCAACACCCAACGCTTTGATAAATATAATGTTTTCAACACCCATCTAGCTTATATTAACCATCTAGACTTCAATATGAATAATGGTTTTGCAAAAATGAAAACTACCTAAAACGTCTAAAATCGACTGGAAATCAGGAAATAAGCATTTTCAAGTTTAGTTGCTTTTTCATGGTTATTTGCTAAATTTTGTGAGTTTGTGTATTCTGAAAACGGTTTTGGCTTTGATGAACGCTTTGATAAATATAATGTTTTCAACACCCATCTAGCTTATATTAACCATCTAGACTTCAAAACGAATAGTGGTTTTGCAAAAGTGAAAACTACCTAAAAGTGTCTAAAATCGACTGGAAATCAGGAAATAAGCATTTTCAAGTTTTGTTGCTTTTTCATGGTTATTTGCTAAATTTTGTGAGTTTGTGTATTCTGAAAACGCTCGTGACTTCGATGAACTCCTGGATAAATACAATGTTTTCAATACCCATCTAGCTTATATTAACCATCTAGACTTGAATATGAATAGTGCTTTTGCAAAAATGAAAACTATCTAAAAGTGTCAAAAATCGACTGGAAATCACGAAATTAGCATTTTCAACTTTTCTTGGTTTTTCATGGTTATTTTCAAAATTTTGTGAGTTTCAGTTTTGTGAAAATGGTTATGACTTCGATGAACTCTTTGATGAATATCATGTTTTCATGAACCATCTAGCCAATATTAACCCTTTCGACTTCAACATGAATAGTGGCTTTTCCAAAAATGAAAACTAACTAAAAGTGTCTAAAATCGACTGGAAATCAGGAAATAAGCATTTTCAAGTTTTGTTGCTTTTTCATGGTTATTTGCCAAATTTTGTGAGTTTGTGTATTCTGAAAACGCTTGTGACTTCGATGAACTCCTGGATAAATATAATGTATTCAACACCCATCTAGCTTATATTAACCATCTAGACTTCAATATGAATAGTGACAAAAAACTAAAAGTGACAAAAAACGACTGGAAATCACGAAATTAGCATTTTCAAATTTTGTTGCTTTTTCATGGTTATTTGCCAAATTTTGTGAGTTTGTGTATTCTGAAAACGGTTTTGACTTTGATGAACGCTTTGATAAATATAATGTTTTCAACACCCAAAGCTTTGATAAATATTATGTTTTCAACACCCATCTAGCTTATATTAACAATCTAGACTTCAATATGAATAGTGGTTTTGCAAAAATTAAAACTACCTAAAAGTGTCTAAAATCGACTGGAAATCAACAAATAGCATTTTCAACTTTTCTTGGTTTTTCATGGTTATTTTCCAAATTGTGTGAGTTTCAGCTTTGTGAAAATGGTTGTGAGTTCCGAGAACTCTTTGATAAATATCACGTTTTCATTAACCATCTAGCCTATATTAACCCAATAAACTTCACTATGAATAGTGGTTTTGCAAAAATGAAAACTACCTAAAAGTTTCTAAAATCACTGGAAATCGGGAAATAACCATTTTCAAGTTTTGTTGCTTTTTCATGGTTATTTGCCAAATTTTGTGAGTTTTTGTTTTCTGTAAACGGTTGTGACTTCGATGAACGCTTTGATAAATATAATGTTTTCAGCAAACATCTAACTTATATTAACCATCTAGATTTCAAAATGAATAGTGGTTTCGCAAAAATGAAAACTCTCTAAAAGTGTCTAAAATCGACTGGAAATCAGGAAATAAACATTTTCAAGTTTTTTTGCTTTTTCATGGTAATTTGCAAAATTTTGTGAGTTATTTTCTCTGAAAACGCTTGTGACTTCGATGAACTCTTTGATAAATATGTTTTCAACACCCATCTAGCTTACATTAACCATCTAGACTATAAAATGAATAGTGGTTATGCAAAAATGAAAATTATCTGAAAGTGTCTAAAATCGACTGTAAGTCACGAAATAAGCATTTTAAAGTTTTGTCGGTTATTCATGGTTATTTGCAAAATTTTGTAAGTTTGTGTTTTCTGAAAACGGTTTTGGCTTTGATAAACGCTTTGATAAATATAATGTTTTCAACACCCAACGCTTTGATAAATATAATGTTTTCAACACCCATCTAGCTTATATTAACCATCTAGACTTCAATATGAATAGTGGTTTTGCAAAAATGAAAACTACATAAAATGTCTAAAATCGACTGGAAATCAGGAAATAAGCATTTTCAAGTTTTGTTGCTTTTTCATGGTTATTTGCCAAATTTTGTGAGTTTGTGTTTTCTGAAAACGGTTTTGGCTTTGATGAACGCTTTGATAAATATAATGTTTTCAACACCCATCTAGCTTATATTAACCATCTAGACTTCAATATGAATAGTGGTTTTGCAAAAATGAAAACTACCTAAAATGTCTAAAATCGACTGGAAATCAGGAAATAAGCATTTTCAAGTTTTGTTGCTTTTTCATGGTTATTTGCTAAATTTTGTGAGTTTGTGTATTCTGAAAACGGTTTTGGCTTTGATGAACGCTTTGATAAATATAATGTTTTCAACACCCATCTAGCTTATATTA
Organism: Octopus bimaculoides; assembly: GCF_046866305.1. NCBI lineage: Eukaryota > Metazoa > Mollusca > Cephalopoda > Octopoda > Octopodidae > Octopus > Octopus bimaculoides. The sequence continues at coordinate 6,846 of NW_028315346.1, read as the reverse complement.
ACCATCTAGACTTCAAAACGAATAGTGGTTTTGCAAAAGTGAAAACTACCTAAAAGTGTCTAAAATCGACTGGAAATCAGGAAATAAGCATTTTCAAGTTTTGTTGCTTTTTCATGGTTATTTGCCAAATTTTGTGAGTTTGTGTATTCTGAAAACGCTCGTGACTTCGATGAACTCCTGGATAAATATAATGTTTTCAATACCCATCTAGCTTATATTAACCATCTAGATTTCAATATGAATAGTGGTTTTGCAAAAATGAAAACTATCTAAAAGTGTCAAAAATCGACTGGAAATCACGAAATTAGCATTTTCAACTTTTCTTGGTTTTTCATGGTTATTTTCAAAATTGTGTGAGTTTCAGTTTTGTGAAAATGGTTAAGACTTCGATGAACTCTTTGATGAATATCATGTTTTCATCAACCATCTAGCCAATATTAACCCTTTTGACTTCAACATGAATAGTGGCTTTTCCAAAAATGAAAACTAACTAAAAGTGACAAAAAACGACTGGAAATCACGAAATAGCATTTTCAAATTTTGTTGCTTTTTCATGGTTATTTGCCAAATTATGTGAGTTTGTGTATTCTGAAAACGGTTGTGACTTCGATGAACGCTTTGATAAATATAATGTTTTCAACACCCATCTAGCTTATATTAACCGTCTAGACTTCAATATGAATAGTGGTTTTGCAAAAATGAAAACTATCTAAAAGTGTCAAAGATCGTCTGGAAATCACGAAATTAGCATTTTCAACTTTTCTTGTTTTTTCATGGTTATTTTCAAAATTGTGTGAGTTTCAGTTTTGTGAAAATGGTTAAGACTTCGATGAACTCTTTGATGAATATCATGTTTTCATCAACCATCTAGCCAATATTAACCCTTTTGACTTCAACATGAATAGTGGCTTTTCCAAAAATGAAAACTAACTAAAAGTGTCTAAAATCGACTGGAAATCAGGAAATAAGCATTTTCAAGTTTTGTTGCTTTTTCATGGTTATTTGCCAAATTTTGTGAGTTTGTGTATTCTGAAAACGCTTGTGACTTCGATGAACTCCTGGATAAATATAATGTATTCAACACCCATCTAGCTTATATTAACCATCTAGACTTCAATATGAATAGTGACAAAAAACTAAAAGTGACAAAAAACGACTGGAAATCACGAAATTAGCATTTTCAAATTTTGTTGCTTTTTCATGGTTATTTGCCAAATTTTGTGAGTTTGTGTATTCTGAAAACGGTTTTGACTTTGATGAACGCTTTGATAAATATAATGTTTTCAACACCCAACGCTTTGATAAATATAATGTTTTCAACACCCATCTAGCTTATATTAACAATATAGACTGCAATATGAATAGTGGTTTTACAAAAATTAAAACTACCTAAAAGTGTCTAAAATCGACTGGAAATCAACAAATAGCATTTTCAACTTTTCTTGGTTTTTCATGGTTATTTTCCAAATTGTGTGAGTTTCAGCTTTGTGAAAATGGCTGTGAGTTCCGAGAACTCTTTGATAAATATCACGTTTTCATTAACCATCTAGCCTATATTAACCCAATAGACTTCACTATGAATAGTGGTTTTGCAAAAATGAAAACTACCTAAAAGTTTCTAAAATCGACTGGAAATCGGGAAATAACCATTTTCAAGTTTTGTTGCTTTTTCATGGTTATTTGCCAAATTTTGTGAGTTTTTGTTTTCTGTAAACGGTTGTGACTTCGATGAACGCTTTGATAAATATAATGTTTTCAGCAAACATCTAACTTATATTAACCATCTAGATTTCAAAATGAATAGTGGTTTCGCAAAAATGAAAACTCTCTAAAAGTGTCTAAAATCGACTGGAAATCAGGAAATAAACATTTTCAAGTTTTTTTGCTTTTTCATGGTAATTTGCAAAATTTTGTGATTTATTTTCTCTGAAAACGCTTGTGACTTCGATGAACTCTTTGATAAATATGTTTTCAACACCCATCTAGCTTACATTAACCATCTAGACTATAAAATGAATAGTGGTTATGCAAAAATGAAAACTATCTGAAAGTGTCTAAAATCGACTGTAAGTCACGAAATAAGCATTTTAAAGTTTTGTCGGTTATTCATGGTTATTTGCAAAATTTTGTAAGTTTGTGTTTTCTGAAAACGGTTTTGGCTTTGATGAACGCTTTCATAAATATAATGTTTTCAACACCCAACGCTTTGATAAATATAATGTTTTCAACACCCATCTAGCTTATATTAGCCATCTAGACTTCAAAACGAATAGTGGTTTTGCAAAAGTGAAAACTACCTAAAAGTGTCTAAAATCGACTGGAAATCAGGAAATAAGCATTTTCAAGTTTTGTTCCTTTTTCATGGTTATTTGCCAAATTTGTGAGTTTGTGTATTCTGAAAACGCTCGTGACTTCGATGAACTCCTGGATAAATATAATGTTTTCAATACCCATCTAGCTTATATTAACCATCTAGACTTCAATATGAATAGTGGTTTTGCAAAAATGAAAACTATCTAAAAGTGTGAAAAATCGACTGGAAATCACGAAATTAGCATTTTCAACTTTTCTTGTTTTTTCATGGTTATTTTCAAAATTGTGTGAGTTTCAGTTTTGTGAAAATGGTTAAGACTTCGATGAACTCTTTGATGAATATCATGTTTTCATCAACCATCTAGCCAATATTAACCCTTTTGACTTCAACATGAATAGTGGCTTTTCCAAAAATGAAAACTAACTAAAAGTGACAAAAAACGACTGGAAATCACGAAATAGCATTTTCAAATTTTGTTGCTCTTTCATGGTTATTTGCCAAATTGTGTGAGTTTGTGTATTCTGAAAACGGTTGTGACTTCGATGAACGCTTTGATAAATATAATGTTTTCAACACCCATCTAGCTTATATTAACCGTCTAGACTTCAATATGAATAGTGGTTTTGCAAAAATGAAAACTATCTAAAAGTGTCAAAAATCGACTGGAAATCACGAAATAGCATTTTCAAATGTTGTTGCTTTTTCATGGTTAGTTGCCAAATTGTGTGAGTTTGTGTATTCTGAAAACGGTTGTGACTTCGATGAACGCTTTGATAAATATAATGTTTTCAACACCCATCTAGCTTATATTAACCATCTAGACTTCAAAATGAATAGTGATTTTGCAAAAATGAAAACTACCTAAAAGTGTCTAACATCGACTGGAAATCAGGAAATAAGCATTTTCAAATTTTGTTGCTTTTTCATGGTTAGTTGCCAAATTGTGTGAGTTTGTGTATTCTGAAAACGCTTGTGACTTCGATGAACTCCTGGATAAATATAATGTTTTCAACACCCATCTAGCTTACATTAACCATCTAGACTATAAAATGAATAGTGGTTATGCAAAAATGAAAACTATCTGAAAGTGTCTAAAATCGACTGGAATTTACGAAATAAGCATTTTCAAGTTTTTTTGCTTTTTCATGGCAATTTGCAAAATTTTGTGAGTTAATTTCTCTGAAAACGCTTGTGACTTCGATGAACTCTTTGATAAATATGTTTTGAACACCCATGTAGCTTATATTAATCATCTAGACTTCAAAATGAATAGTGATTTTGCAAAAATGAAAACTACCTAAAAGTGTCTAAAATCTAGTGGAAATCAGGAAATAAGCATTTTTCAAGTTTTGTTGCATTTTCATGGTTATTTGCAAAATTTTCTGGTTTTTTTTTCTGAAAACGCTTGTGACTTCGATGAACTCTTTGATAAATATAATGTTTTCAACACCCATCTAGCTTATATTAATCATCCAGACTTCAATATGAATAGTGGTTTTGCAAAAATGAAAACTATCTAAAAGTGTCAAAAAACGACTGGAAATCACGAAATTAGCATTTTCAACTTTTCTTGGTTTTTCATGTTTATTTTCAAAATTGTGTGAGTTTCAGTTTTGTGAAAATGGTTATGACTTCGACGAACTCTTTGATGAATATCAGGTTTTCATCAACCATCTAGCCAATATTAACCCTTTCGACTTCAACATGAATAGTGGCTTTTGCAAAATGGAAAACTAACTAAAAGTGACAAAAAACGACTGGAAATCACAAAATTAGCATTTTCAAATTTTGTTGCTTTTTCATGTTTATTTTCAAAATTGTGTGAGTTTCAGTTTTGTGAAAATGGTTGTGATTTCCGTGAACTCTTTGATAAATATCACGTTTTCATCAACCATGTAGCCTTAATCAGCCCAATAGACCTCACTATGAATAGAGGTTTTGCAAATATGAAAACTATCTAAAAGTGTCAAAAAACGACTGCAAATCACGAAATTAGCATTTTCAAATTTTGTTGCTTTTTCATGGTAATTTGCCAAATTTTGTGAGTTTGTGTATTCTGTAAACGGTTGTGACTTCGATGAACGCTTTGATAAATATAATGTTTTCAGCAAACATCTAACTTATATTAACCATCTAGATTTCAAAATGAATAGTGGTTTTGCAAAAATGAAAACTCTCTAAAAGTGTCTAAAATCGACTGGAAATCAGGAAATAAACATTTTCAAGTTTTTTTGCTTTTTCATGGTAATTTGCAAAATTTTGTGAGTTATTTTCTCTGAAAACGCTTGTGACTTCGATGAACTCTTTGATAAATATGTTTTCAACACCCATCTAGCTTACATTAACCATCTAGACTATAAAATGAATAGTGGTTATGCAATAATGAAAACTATCTGAAAGTGTCTAAAATCGACTGTAAGTCACGAAATAAGCATTTTAAAGTTTTGTCGGTTATTCATGGTTATTTGCAAAATTTTGTAAGTTTGTGTTTTCTGAAAACGGTTTTGGCTTTGATGAACGCTTTCATAAATATAATGTTTTCAACACCCAACGCTTTGATAAATATAATGTTTTCAAAACCCATCTAGCTTATATTAACCATCTAGACTTCAATATGAATAGTGGTTTTGCAAAAATGAAAACTACATAAAATGTCTAAAATCGACTGGAAATCAGGAAATAAGCATTTTCAAGTTTTGTTGCTTTTTCATGGTTATTTGCCAAATTTTGTGAGTTTGTGTTTTCTGAAAACGGTTTTGGCTTTGATGAACGCTTTGATAAATATAATGTTTTCAACACCCATCTAGCTTATATTAACCATCTAGACTTCAATATGAATAGTGGTTTTGCAAAAATGAAAACTACCTAAAATGTCTAAAATCGACTGGAAATCAGGAAATAAGCATTTTCAAGTTTTGTTGCTTTTTCATGGTTATTTGCCAAATTTTGTGAGTTTGTGTATTCTGAAAACGCTCGTGACTTCGATGAACTCCTGGATAAATATAATGTTTTCAATACCCATCTAGCTTATATTAACCATCTAGACTTCAATATGAATAGTGGTTTTGCAAAAATGAAAACTATCTAAAAGTGTCAAAAATCGACTGGAAATCACGAAATTAGCATTTTCAACTTTTCTTGGTTTTTCATGGTCATTTTCAAAATTGTGTGAGTTTCAGTTTTGTGAAAATGGTTAAGACTTCGATGAACTCTTTGATGAATATCATGTTTTCATGAACCATCTAGCCAATATTAACCCTTTGACTTCAACATGAATAGTGGCTTTTCCAAAAATGAAAACTAACTAAAAGTGACAAAAAACGACTGGAAATCACGAAATAGCATTCTCAAATTTTGTTGCTTTTTCATGGTTATTTGCCAAATTGTGTGAGTTTGTGTATTCTGAAAACGGTTGTGACTTCGATGAACGCTTTGATAAATATAATGTTTTCAACACCCATCTAGCTTATATTAACCGTCTAGACTTCAATATGAATAGTGGTTTTGCAAAAATGAAAACTATCTAAAAGTGTCAAAGATCGACTGGAAATCACGAAATTAGCATTTTCAACTTTTCTTGTTTTTTCATGGTTATTTTCAAAATTGTGTGAGTTTCAGTTTTGTGAAAATGGTTAAGACTTCGATGAACTCTTTGATGAATATCATGTTTTCATCAACCATCTAGCCAATATTAACCCTTTTGTCTTCAACATGAATAGTGGCTTTTCCAAAAATGAGAACTAACTAAAAGTGACAAAAAACGACTGGAAATCACGAAATAGCATTTTCAAATTTTGTTGCTTTTTCATGGTTATTTGCCAAATTGTGTGAGTTTGTGTATTCTGAAAACGGTTGTGACTTCGATGAACGCTTTGATAAATATAATGTTTTCAACACCCATCTAGCTTATATTAACCATCTAGACTTCAAAATGAATAGTGATTTTGCAAAAATGAAAACTACCTAAAAGTGTCTAACATCGACTGGAAATCAGGAAATAAGCATTTTCAAATTTTGTTGCTTTTTCATTTTTAGTTGCCAAATTGTGTGAGTTTGTGTATTCTGAAAACGCTTGTGTCTTCGATGAACTCCTGGATAAATATAATGTTTTCAACACCCATCTAGCTTACGTTAACCATCTAGACTATAAAATGAATAGTGGTTATGCAAAAATGAAAACTATCTGAAAGTGTCTAAAATCGACTGGAATTTACGAAATAACCATTTTCAAGTTTTGTTGCTTTTTCATGGTTATTTGCCAAATTGTGTGAGTTTTTGTTTTCTGTAAACGGTTGTGACTTCGATGAACGCTTTGATAAATATAATGTTTTCAACACCCATCTAGCTTATATTAACCATCTAGACTTCAAAACGAATAGTGGTTTTGCAAAAATGAAAACTACCTAAAAGTGTCTAAAATCGACTGGAAATCACGGAATAAGCATTTTAAAGGTTTGTCGGTTATTCATGGTTATTTGCAAAATTTTATAAGTTTGTGTTTTCTGAAAACTCTTGTGACTTCGATGAACTCT